>NW_008236932.1:1910772-1923103 GCF_000691975.1 Corvus brachyrhynchos | reverse complement strand
GGAGCTACACAGCCACCACTGGACTTTCTGAGGAAGAGCAGACCCTTTTCTACAGGATCACTGCTTCAGGGGACTGCAGCCACCATTCTACCAGACTGCTACCACCACCCTGCCTAACAGGGTGTCAGGTTGTATTCTGACTGTCAGTTTAACCCCGTGTTATCTGCCTTTATTTTTTTTTTTCCCCTCTTTTTATTTCCCTATTAAATTGTTATTCTGACTTGGTGTCTCCCACTAGTTTGTTTTCAAACTAGTACACTGTGTGAAACAGAAACACTGAATTCCCATCTATAAACTGATAGGACTCTGGGATATGGGAGGCAAGTAGAGAGCTGGGGGCATTGTTCTATAGCCTTGATAATCTCTATAATCAATGCATAATACAACAATATGACAGTTAGATACAACTGGTAAATGAGAAAACAAGAGTTGATTTCATCTGGACTGCCAAAAATATAAGATCAGTACAGAAAAACACAAGCAGTTTCTAACCTGTAGGGAATTACTTCTGTTTTCAAACTGTTCACTTGGGTGTTGACTGCAGAGTTAATTCTGGATGAATGGTCAGAGGCATCTGTAAAAATAACTTAGCAAGAAAGGAGTTAAGATACACAAAAAGTTGCATTATACAAATAAGACATATTTACACTATGCGTAATTTAGCTCTATACTACCTAGAAAGACAAATAAACATGGACATGTGCATCTATATAATTTTGTGCTGGAACCTTATCTTTTGATGCTACACAAAGGAGAAAATGAAACATCTTCCCAATACAGAATGGGGTCCCAGCTGTTCTGCAGACTGCCTATGTTCCCATTTACCAGAAACTTCCTACAAATTATTACATAGTACATATGACACATACCAAAGCCTCTCCCTAACCTGTGATTTTGTAAGTTGTGGACGTGTTCTATGGAAGCAAAAACAAGGCAAAAAGTTATTGACTGAATTACAGCTCCGCAGCCAGCTAACAATTCAAACACAAATTCAGATCAACTTAGGTCACCACTTGCCCTTCATGTTACTTACCCCATTAGGGAATGCAATATCCTTATAGAATCCTTTCAATAATTCACTTTCATACATAAAGATCAAACATCTGCTTTGAGTTGCAATTATCCAGATTTTAGGTCGAAAGAGCAAATAAAAAGAGAAAGTAAATACTAAACAACTTCTAAATCAATGTTCACCAAAGTAAATAATCAGGGTCATTTTCAGGATATCACAATAAAGAAAATAAGGTCATAAATAACAGTACAACTAAATATCTTATTTAAAAGAAAAATTTTCTTTACCCTTCAGGGTAAAGACCATGACTTTTCTTGCTGCCCTTCAACAGATTTCCAGATAATTTTGACACTGAAAATGGCATACCATGTGATAGCCTACTCACATAACGGTGTTTTCTGCTGAAGGTATATTGTGCTTACATCTTGGACTAACAACACTCTCAGTGAGTTTACTTGTGAATTTCAAGTGCTGTTTTATCTCTAAAGTTTAGAATGTTTACCAGCACCTCAGAAAAAAGCTGTTTCTTCTGCTATTCCATTTGCATGCCTTCCCATAAAGGCATGCATTACAGCACTTCTTGTAAGTAAGAAAAGTTTCATTTCTTTTTGTTTGATTTCAGAAAACTCTGTTAATCGATTTCTTCACAAAGTTACTTCTGATCTGGTGTCCTCAAAAAAGTCAGCCTGTGCATTTCAAATGTCACCCTTCAATCTCCTATCAAGAATTAGATGGGTAGTGAACAAAGTATAACACTGAGGTACTTGGCAGCCAATAAAGGTGTTGCTTGACAGATTTTTTTAAAAAACAAAAATGGTGGTTGTAAATAAAATCATTTTAAACACTAACTTAGAAGTTCAATGTCATGTTCCATTACACAAAACACGTAATACCATTTGTTAAAAGCAAAACCAATAAATAATGTCTCCTAAAATACTCTTTGAAAAGCAATTTCATATACATTAAGGATGCACATATAGAGTATGACAACTGAAAGTTCTTTAGTTCATATGACATGATAAGATCTTTCAAAGTACCTAATCAGAAAGACATTTTGTATGGAAATATCTATATTTAAAGATCGTTGCCTGTAAGAAAAAGACTCTTCTATAAGAAAAATTACTTATACCTACAATCTTTTCCCACTCCTCCTCCCACAAGTAGAAAGACCACCTGAAATAATTTTTCCAACACTAAAAAAACACAATAAGTCACATAACAAGTTTCAGTGAAATGCATTTTTAAATGACTGAGTTATAAACCCCTTGAAATCAAGCTTTATAATGAAATGCTGATAGACCCTTAACTTTAATGGCTCTTCCAAGTGTTTCTAGAGCAGGCATTACTCACAAGGTCATAAAGTGATGTTTAAAATGCTGCAGGATTTTCTCAAGGCAAATAAGCAGGTGTTCAGGAGGGCAGTGCTATTTAAACCTCACTGATTTATGGACGTGCTGCATGAAAGACCAATAAGCTTTATGGAAGCTCACAGCAGAAACTCCAGACTTTCATAGACACAGTACCACCATTGTTTGAAGATCACCAATACATATTAATTTCCACGTTGTAATATTTGAGCTCCTGCATTTTGTATGCGTTACCAGTAGTGAAATATATACCTTAACTCACAGAGTAGGGCTCTCTTTTACTGGTGTACTTTTCATAGAATATTGCGTGCCATAAAATCCAGTGCTCAGCTACTTCATCATACATAGTGATGTGAGTCACCTGATACATAGGTCTTTTACTGTTATTTCAGCAACACCACTCCTTACCTTTTCCAAAATGTACAGTCACCAAGCTACTTCTATCAAAATTTTTAATCAGATTTAAAAGAAGAAAACATATCAAAATATACCTGCCACACTAACCAGTGGTCAAAATCATCCTTTTGAAAATCATTTAACTATCAGAAATGCAACCAATAGGTCATCAAACCAATTTCTGTCATTGATTAGCATTTTTTGTTTGTTAACACGCACACACAAATCAATAAAATCATGGCTACATAACCCGGCCTTAATGATTTAGTAAGATGGTAATTTAGTCCAGTAAAAACTACAAAAAAACAAAAAACAACCACCAAAAAAACCCCCCAAAAAATTCAAAACAAACAGAAAAACACTACTAGCTATCAATAGCAAGCTCCATTAAAGAAAACTGGTTAAAAAAAAAAAAGGCCATTACACCTTAGAATGTAGTTAGCACCAAAATACCTGATATCTGTGGATAATTATTTCCATTTTCTCTTAAGGAATCAAAGCAACCCTATATTTTTAGTTCTAGAAGACAGAACACCATCAGCTCCATACTGGTGCATGTGATAAATAAATATCAACTGAAAAGTTCAAAGAGAATAAAAAGGTAAATTATGACACCAGTTCAATTACCTGCAAAGCAAGTATGACCACCTTTTCAAATGTTTTTTAAAAATCAACTTACCTGTATATTGCCATGATTCTAAGAAACTTATAAAAGGTCAAGTGAGAATTGCAAATTATATGCACCAACAAAGATCAGATTCCTAGTACACAGGACTGATTTACATGGAAAGATCACAATACATATTTTACTCCCGTTTGTCCCATTACTGATTGATTCTACTAGAAAACCTGTTATTTACACAGCAGCAGCAGAAATAAAAGGTAGACAGTAGTTACAGATGCAGCAATTAAATTCCATTTAATCAAATCATGCTTTGCAGATAGAGTATGCAAGTTAAAATTCAGATTTCTGTCACACATCTAATATTTCTCACTGAGAAATACTTGTGCAAGCACACAACTAAGAACCACAGGAAGAAGGAGAACTCACCCAGGTAAATGCTTTAATGAACTGCTATACAAAGAACAGACACCTTATGACTATCACAGAACTCTAAATATTGCTTGATATGGCCACCATCGAGTTATACTTTGGTATAAGAAAAGTTCAGCACTAGCAGAGGTACAATGAGTCTAAGGTTCCCTGAGTACTACTTGTATTCATAAGTACATATATTAAAGCCAAAAAACAATCTTCAGAATTATTATAATTTTACAGTATTGAATCTTTTTTCCATACACTTGATCTTGCCTGCTATATTTGACTTGGTGATCATAAAAAACCATTCACAATTTGGGAATTAAATTCCCCTGCTCTGAACCATCTACTGCACCTGAATATTATATACAGAAATGTTTATGCTTTCTGTGCGAGGCTGAGACCCAAGATTACAACACGTGAGACAATAGTAAACTGACCAGTTAAGAAGAGAGATAGTGATTCAGTGCTGCTTTTCTTCACGACCCTTTGTTTGGGTTATTCATGTGAACACAAATTAAAGGAATGAAAAGACTATACTTGGGGTCTAAAGGAAGCTCTATTAATGAGTACCAGTTTTGATGCACTTTACTGTAAAGAATAATTTCAGATTAAATTAACACTGTAAAAAAAGTTTGTGTTTTTCATTTTGCCTAGGCCCATGTAGTTGGAAAGGCTGCAAGCCTACTCAGATCCTTCATCACAAGTAATACGGTTTTTGACTGTAACATAATGGCAAGGAAGAAACCTTTGAGTAGTTTTATGTTTCGCTGTGGAGTTTTTCTAATTTATTTTCTTCCCAACTTCTCACTACTTTTTTCTCTGTTAGGGCTTTGCTTTCATTAGCTTCACTCCCAAAAAAATACATTGCCTTTAGATAATAGTGAAGGATAAGAAGGGCAGCAGCAAGGACAGAAGTCCTCTTCCACTGACCTACAGATGGGGTCACAATAATGTTAAAATTCCAGATCCTTTAAAAGGTGATCAAACAAACCATCCAGAGCACAGAGGTTTGATACCATCATGATATATTGTACTGCTACTCTGCTCTTCTCTTCCTATTCTTCATGTCAGCAGGAAACAGAATTCACAAGATTGTAGCCCTCTGAATGCATCAGTAAGTTACAGTCTTGTCCTTTTCAGTCTCCTGCTGGTTCAAATAACAGGAACCAAGAGAAAGAATAGTTCAAAGCTCTTATGAATGACTGTAACAAATAAAGAATGCTTGAGGTGATTGCTAGGTACTCCACACCAACAAGCTTAACATGGTTGCAGTCTCCTTCAGGTTTTTGCGTTCTCAACAGAATTTAAAAAAAAATGTTTTCCCTCTGAGTGAACAAGCGAACACTGATGGAGGAGGAGCCTAGAATGTGATTACACAAACTTAGGTAGTATGGACTCATCTTTATCTTTGTCTGCTCCTATTTCCCACTCCCTCCAGCTTGGCATTTTGGGGTTTAGACAAGTTTGGGGGGACAGAAACTAGTCCCCAAACTTAGTGAAAAATATTTTCATCTCCTTTTCTTTCTGTGAGGTTTTAGCATGAATAAGCATTTCCGTCAGCAAAGTGTAGACACTCTTGGCAACCCTATGTACCTTTTCTAATCCTTAACTCTTCCTTCAGTTATCTTTGACATATACTAAATATGCATAAAGAATCTGCACAGTTATTTGTATTTCCTCTGCAGAGAAGTAAAAAGTTCCCTTTTCATCCCACTTCATTCACTTTATCAGTAACTCAATTGCAGTATTTTTTCTATTTCCATTTAGCAAATGCTATGAGGGTAAAATTGCTGCATCGTACCTTAAAGAAATTGTCTTAAGAATTAATTGGAAAGATTTCCATCCCAGTTTTATTCAGCAAATGTTGGAGTGTTCTGCCAATTTTCACAGGAGATCAGCACAAACCTCTTTATCACAGGTGTTTCCGGGGCTGGGATTTGTTAGAAAAAGTAATTATTTAACAGTTTATAACCCTTTTAAAGCCAAAACTGTCTCTAACATTTTTCAAGATCCTGTTGAAAATACCTGTACTTTTCTTGCAGGGGCCTTTGCCACAAATCTGATGATCTGAAAATCAATGCAAATAACATTATATGTTTCTAATTCTAAGGAGGACTTTATCTTGTGGGATTTCATTTGTTGCTCTCATACACACTTGACAGTCAGTATAATCTTTAATCACACCTTTCATAAACAAATGATGTATAGGGGTAGAGCTAGGCTTCCGTGATGGGGAGTTATTCTGTTAAAAGCATAAGTCTATTAGTCTTATTTTCATTCATTTTAGCACGCCATTTCCACTGACTTATTCAGTTATTGCCAGTTCTAAGAGTTAGTGCAGCACTGCTTAATAACAATGTGTGGTTTCTGACACTTATTTATAATATACTAAAACCAAAGTCAGACTGGGTGGTAAGAGTTTTAGACCACCTGGGATGTCTTTAAATCTTCTGCACATGTTTAACTGCAGCAAGACCAGAAATAATCCCAAATATCCAGTCATCACAATGTTGGTTGATTCACTCTTTAAAATTATACATACATTTCAAGGAACTATTTTTCCCAAGTTTCCTTTTAAAAAATAAAAAATGGTTTATTGTAACTTCATCAGTTAAGTGATGGAGAAATATTTGGGAAAACAAAAGTGACTGTTAAAATTTTATTTTAAAACAAGGCATGTGTGGACAGCAAATTGATGGGTTTTCCAGATTTAATTTTCCTTCTTTCACTCTCTTTGCCTTGCATGAAACAAGAACTGTACATTTTGTGTGAGACAGCATCAGTTGTTTAGTTTTACAAGTGTCTAGTTGTGAGCTTAAAATATGCATAATGCAGTAAGTGGTTTAAGGAAAAATCTATACTTTCTTTCAAAATATTAATTAAGTATTCCCTAAGTATCTGAGTGGTATTTCACATTGGTAATAAGGCAATAGAGTAAGCAACACCATTTTTAGTAGCCATGTTACAAATCAGTCCCCCTCTTCTTCCACCTGTTTTGTCATTTTCAGTGAAGGACACTGTTTGTCCCCTGTCCATCAAAGCACTTAAACATTTGCAGTCTCCTTGACTTCAGTAGTGCTATTATTCATGGACCCAAAGCGAAGCATGTACTCAAGTGTTTCTGGTGGGTCAGAATGTTGCTGAGAAAGGGCAGCAAAGCAGAACCTAGCCAGAGCTTCTAGTGCTGGAACTGTTGCATAGTAATAACATCGTTTTTTCAGGTACAATGGTTTTTTAATTTTTTAACAGTAAACTTGAATGCAAAGGGAGTTGTGAAATACATCATGTTGCTATTTTAGAAAGTATAATTAAAATAAGAGGAAATTTGTAGTAACTGATGTTAAAAAGCAGAGAAACCAAAATCAATTTGATACACAAAGCTCTCTGAGAAAGACACATCCTTGGAGTGAATTGGAATAGATTCAGAATACTGATGATTTCCTAATCAGTGAGGACCCTCCAATTTCTACCAGCTTCATACTAGTGTTAAATGTTTTTTAATTTAATTTATACTGACCCTCAATTACAAGGGCTTTTCTACACAGCCAGTAAACAAAGTTACTATGAAAAATTAGTGAAATTTCCACAAGCCAAACATATCTGTAAATAAGTAGCAGATGGTTACTGTAAACAAACTTTCTTACATATAGCCTTTAAACTGTGAACAAAATAGTTTAAGTATTTGGAAATTCTCTGTCTGTGATAGACTGTCAACAAGCACTCATCCCACAGTCTCATTATAGCTGAGATTTTCAAGTTAGGAGAATTTTTCTTGTACACGGTAAGTTAAAAGAGTGCTTGCTTGTCTTTATTAGAGGACAATAAAAGACAATAAAAGAAGGAAAAGCATATTCCTTAAGGACAGCAGTAGAGTAAGTCTCTGGGATTTACCTTTGGTTATTTTCTTAATTTGATCTAATTTCAGGAACGTTATCACAGGAGACAAAAACAAAGGCAAAATCAGAATAACCTCAGATGTAATGTACTGTTTAAATTCATACTTTTCATGCAGAGTAGTTATAGTCACTACTATTATCAGGGAAATACAAATGATGTAAGTGCATTCTGTGAGAATTGCTCAAAAAAAAAAAAAAAGAAAAGAAAAAACAACCAAAAAAACCCCACAGACCTTTTCCCACAAGAACCTTATTTTTAATCAAACACATTTTATTCTTCAAGCAGGAAGCCAATTTGATATTACAAATGTTTTTGCCAAGTGATGGAATGTGCAGTCATGCACCAGCAATTGAATCCTGAAATTCAGTTTCTCCATGTTAGACAAGAAATAGCTTTTAGGTTCAAGCATGCACTATATTACAAGGGGAGGCACTTAAATACATAAAGCGGAGGCCATGCATTTTATTCCAGAAGACTGAAATACATCTTGCAATGTGGGGCTTTGATGTTATTCATATGCTAACAATATACCATTTCCTCCAAGTGCTGGATACATCAGAATAAAAAGACATAATTTGCTGACATTGTGCTGAACGCTTCCTGTCCAGAATACTGATCAATTGTCATTCAGCTTCCAAGGCAAATACGCCCAAAATAGCCCTCAACATAACCTTTAAATTACGCTTTTAACACTTAAAAATTCCTGTTAAAATAATTTTCCATTTTACAGAATAAAACGATGAAACAAATACCATAACTGTATTTTCAGTATGGTTCTAAAATGCAGTTCTAGTGCCCCAGGGACTTCTTTCATCTAGTGTAAATGCTGGCATATGATGTGATTGTTAACATAGCTGGCCACCAGATGAAGTAAATTATCTAAACTGCCAAGATTCCTACTTTCATTCCAATTTAAACATCAATTTAACACAAAAACTGAAGGGTATTATGAAAGCTTTAGTATGAGCCATTTCAGATATGAAAAAGAATAGAAGGATTTCTCAAGCTACCAAAACAAACAAATATGCAATTCATTGAACCTGAGACGAGTTCAAAAATGATCAGTGCACAAAGGCATTTCTATCTAACACCCCATGCTGCTAAATTAATACAGTATAGCCTATGCACATTGCAAAAAATGAAGTCATCTGCATGAATCCACAAGGGCATTATCCAGAAGCAACTGTTATATGAAGTGGCTAAAAGGGGAGCCTATAGCCAGCAACTATCTGGTTACTTTTTCTAAGGGAAAACAATTTGAACCATATTTAGGCGATAAAATTGCCCTATTCAGGGAGATTTTTCTCAAGTTTAAAAAATTGTATTACAGATTTCTTTCTGAGAGTCATTTAATCTCCTTTTTTCTCAGCTCCTTCCTCCTCCATATAACACTAATTCTCTTACTCCATTCAATGGCAAACTCACAAGTCTGTGAGCTCTTTAATACAGCAGCTTCCTTTGCACAGCACAATGCAGTTACTTTTACGTAAGGTACTGAAACATCACCACAGCAAGGTCTAGGCAATCCAGGAGACTCCTGGAAGGCATGGAGGATATATTCTTAAGTCACGGAGTACACAGCCCTAGCAGAAGGGTGTTTATAGATCTGTTGGTCAGCAGTGTAAGTGAGCTCACTGGGGACATCAAGATTGGAGGCAGCCTGGGCTGCAGTGATCGCAGGTGGAATTTGCAGTCCTCAAGCTTATAAGTCAAGTAAAGATATGTCACTGAACTCTAGGAAAGTAAACTTCCCTCTCTTCAAGGAGACAGTCAGTGGATACCCTGGGAGACTTGGATAAATGGTCACATCCAGAGGGTAGTGGTCAATGGCTCAGAGTCCCAGTGGATGTCAGTGAAAAGTGGTGTCCCTCATGGGTCTGTACTGGGACCAGTGTTATTTGACATCTTCATTAATGACACAGATGAAGGGATCAAATGCATCCTCAGCAAATCTGCAGATGACAACCAGCTGAGTGGTGCAGTTGACACTCCTGAAGGAAAGGATATCATCCAGAGGCACCTGGAAAATAAGTGGGTCCATGGGAACTTCACATGGTTTAACAAGACCATGTGCAAGTTGCTGTCCTGTTGAGAAGGACTGGGGAGTGCTGGGGGATGAGAGGCTGGATATGACCCAGCCATGTGCACTCACAGCCAAGAAAGCCAAACATGTCCTGGGCTGCATCCAAAGCAGCGTGGGCAGAAGGGTGAGGGAGGGGATTCTGCCCCTCTGCTCTGCTCTGGTGAGACCCCACCTGGAACACTGCATCCAGCTCTGGGGTCCCAGCACAGGAAGGACATTGACCTGTTTGAGTGAGTCCAGAGGATGACCAGGAAGATGATCAGAGGGATGGAGCACTTCTGCTATGAGGAAAGACTGAGTGAATAGAGATTGTTCAGCCTAGAGAAGAAAAGGCTTCAGGGTGACCAAATTGTGGCCTTCCAATATCTGAAGGGAACTTACAGGAAAGGTGGGGAGAGATTTTTTGCAAGGGCATATAGTGACAAGACAAGAAAGAATGATTTTAAACCATTATTGGTATAAATTATTTTTAAACCTACTCCCAGAATAGGTTTAGATTAGATAATAAATTCTTGACCATGAGGTTGATGGGAAACATGTTCCCAGAGAAATTGTGGCTGCCCCATCCCTGGTGTGTTCAAAGTCAGGCTGGATGGGGCTTTGAGCAACCTGCTCTAGTGGAAGGTGTCTCAGTCCATGGCAGGGAGTTTCTTGCAAGATGATCCTTACATTCCTTTCAACCCCAACCATTCTATGATTCCATTCTATTTGACAGAAAAAAAGCATAGGCAGTATTAATCCATGTGTCAAGAAGATGTTCAAGTCTCAAAGTATGTGAGAAAACTCTCTGAAATGTTCTGGGGCAAATGGCATTTTCATAGAGAGAAGGGTCCAGCTCTTCATGGACTTATGTGTCTAGCTAGTGCTTTAAAAAGGAGTGACAAGTGTTAAGATGTGATTCCTTGTAAATCATCTGCACAGGAGAAGAAAAATAAATTCAATCAGCAAATGTACCCCATAATTCTGGTAGCTCTTCCTCCAGTACTATGAAGTCCTACAAGCAATGTTAAAGTGAGATAAAGATGTTTCTAATGAGGTTAATCACAGTGCACCCAGTGGGCATGCATGCAGTTTTCGTAACACCCAAGTTTATTACCTACTAGAATATATCCTCTTTGTCCCCTAAGGGGAAGAAATGGTCTTTCTGCATTATTCTTGAACAGCGGAAAGTTTATCAGTAAACAAGAATAAAAAATTACCAAAGGGAAGGACATCCTTTGAAGAAAATCCAAGTATGATTAATATGTTCTGGCATTAACAAGACTGCAATGGATATAAGTTACCTATTTTGGTCAATATATTGCAAAAAAGGATAGCAACAAGATTGTAAACATATCCCAAGATTATTAAAGAATATAAGGTTTTTTCTTATAATTAAGGGGAAATGACACAGGTGACAAACTTAATGAGAACAAGAAATGAGGCTAACTTATAAAATTGACTAGATCACTAATTAAGCCAAAGTAGTCCTTTTGGAGTTAAATGGCAGAGGGAAAAAAAAAGCATCATCTGACACCATTTACATGACAGTGGCTGTATGTGGAACAGAGTGCCAAATCAAAGAGGTGGTGACAATCACTTTGAAGAGGATTTGACAATTTTGACAAGACAAAATTAGTGAACATATCAGTAGATGATATTTGTTTCACTATTCCATAATCCTCTCAGCCAAGTAGCTACCAAAACCTCAACTCTGTAACATAAGCAAGAAAAAAAAGAAGCAATATCAGAAGGACAAACACACTATTCATTATTCAGATAATATGACTGTATCAGCTGTAAGTGACCACTTAGCAAATACTTCAGGGCAGGTCCAAACATGTACATCCAAAACATTGGATTTACATGCTTTAGCTGTCAGATCATTTTCATGCAAAACTCCACATTTTCCAAAGTGCCTAAGATGAGACAAAGGAACTCAAAAAGCTAGCAGCATTTACACCTAACAACCAAAACTTTAGAAGAAGATCTTAAAGCCATCCTCACAGTTTACTACTTAGATATAAACAAAAGTATAGGCAGTGGAGCTTAGAGTAGTATTTATGAAGGCAAGACAGTCTTCAAGTGAAGTTCCATTCTTGGCATTCATACACAAGTGTTATACAGCCTATAAATATAGTCAACATTTTCACCATCCGGTTTAAGTGGCCTCTCCCACTTGAGGGGTACTGAGGTAGCTGGAGGAAGTGCTTGCCAAGACACTTTGAGAGGGGAAGGTCCAGTCAACTGAAGGTTAGCAAACATGACCTCCATCTACAAGAAGGGTCAGAACAGAAGATCTGGCCTGTCAGCCTGACCTCAGTGCTGGGGAAGGTGCTGGAGCAGACACCTTGAGTGCCATTATGCAGCACATACGGGACTACCAGAGAATCAGGATAAGCCAGCATGGGTTTATGAAAAGAGGGTCATAATTGACCAACTTCATCCCCCTCTATGCCAAGGTGACTCATTTAGTGGATGACAGAAAGGCTGTGGATGTGTGTACTTGGACTTTGGTGATTCCTTTGACTTCATTTCCCACAACACTCCCCTGC
>NW_008236932.1:1901911-1910725 GCF_000691975.1 Corvus brachyrhynchos | reverse complement strand
CTGTCTGTGTGGCTGTGCCCACAGAATGGAGGTGAGTTGGCAGCTGGTCAATAGTTGTGTTGCTCACTATTGGGGCCAGTCTTGTTTAATATCTTTATCCATGATCTGGGTGAGGGGATGGCATGCCCCCTCTGTCAGTTTGCAGGTGACAGTTGGGTGGGAATGTTGATCTGATGGAAGGCAGGAAGACTCTTCAGAGGGATCTTGACAGGCTGGATCGATGGGCTGAGGGCAAGTAGATGAGGCTCAATAAGGTAAAATACCAGATCCTGCACTTGGGTCACAACAACCCCAGGCAGTGATCAGAGTGGCTTGAATGCTGCCTGGTGGAAAGTGATCTGGGGATGCTGGTCAGTACTGGCTGAACATGAGCCAGCTGTGCCCAGTTGGCTAGGAAGGCCAATGGCATCCTGGCCTGTCTCAGCAATAACCTGGCCAGCAGGACAAGGGCAGTGATGGTCCCTCTATATTGGGCACTGGTGAGGCCGCACCTCAAGTCCTGTGTTCAGTTCTGGGCCTCTCATGACAAGAAAGAAGTTCAGGTCCTGAAGTGAATCCAGAGGGCAACAGGGCAACAGAGATGGTGAAGCTTCTGCTCTCTACAACTGCCTGAAAGGAGGTTGTAGTGAGGTCAGCCACATTTCCCAAGTAACAGGTAACGGGACAAGAGGAAACAGCCTCAAGTTTCTCATGGGTAGGTTTAGATTGGATATTTGGAAAAATTTCTATGCTGAAAGGGCTCTCAAGCCATGTAACAAGCTCCCTGGAGTCATTTAAAAGATATGTAAATATGGCACTTAGGAACATAGTTTAGCTTTGGACTTGACAGTGCTGGGTTAACCATTTGGCTCAATGATCTTGGAGGTCTTTCCCAAGATAAACGATTCTATGATTCTATAAAAATGTTGAAAGAGCAGATCTGTGCTCTGCACTCACTTCTTAGTGAAAAAAAGAGAAGGCACAAGAGCAATACTTACCAGCTGAAGAGAACAAAGATCCTGTAAACAGCAGCAGGCTGTCAAATAACTACTTGTTATAATAAATATAATATTTATTTATAAAATAAATATAAATATTTATCTTTGGCAAGTGTAAAGGGCCATCATTTTCAACCTGCAGAGTTACAGCCTGGTACTTACATGGCATGGGGTTTTTTTAAGAATAGCTACAAAAGTTTGTAAATATATATTTTGTGCAAAATTATGGTACATAAGTAGGTTTTGTTCTTATTACAATAACAACAAACACCAAGAAAAATACTTCAGTAATAACCTGAGAAAGGAAAGGCAGGAGGACGTATAGAGATTGAATACAGAGAAAACCTTTGTCCCTCTTGAGCTAGTTTTGCATTCTATATTCACATCCTATCCTATCTTGAGAAGAAATATATTTACACACTGTAGACATCAGGTTTTGCATTGAATACAGAGAAAAACTTTGTCCCTCTCAGAAAAAGAGATGGGATGAAGGTGGGACAAGGCACATAATTAAACTCATCATACTAAACTGTGGATTCCATCAGAATGATTTTTGGTTTTCCCCCATCTCTCCCTTCAGAAATCTTACGAACATTTCAGGGGTTCTTTAATTCTTAATTGATGCATCCGCAGGACACCTAGCCCCAGGAATAAGGCACACAGTGTACTGTGTTACCATGTACTATGTTACTTATTTTCACTAGTTATTGTAAAAGATGTAAACAAATCAGCTATGATAATTTGATATTGATGCCATCCTACACACAAATATTGCAAAGTTCTGACTTTCTTATCAATGTGTTTATTCTTCCTATCACTATTTAAATGAATTAGTATTTTACCCTTCCCTTAAAAACAGATAAAATTCCACAGAGATGGAATAAAAGAGTAATGTTTTAAACACAGTCCACATTCTTGTGCATTTCCATCCTGCTTTTCCTGAGTCACGAGCTTTCGTGGGTGTGTATGCATTTATAAGTATTCGTGGTTTATCATTACTTTCTTAGTTCTTTCTTAAGGGAAATAGCTCATTGAAAGCGAAGTCACACAAAACAAGCACATGTCCTGGACATGCAACTACAACACAATCCATGCTTGTAAAGTGTGGAAAGGTAGGTATAAAAAAATATGTAATATACAAAGGATGCCTCCTCTCTAGCATTCCTTTTCAACTTCCTGATCTTGGACATTCTGATCAAATCTCAAGCTATTTACAATGGTTCCAAAATGCTGACTTTGTTAATGCACAGACCTCAGCAGGACAAGGACTGTCGAGGATGATTGATTGAAATTCATAACATGTTGCAAAATGATTTCTTTGAGATAGCCAGTAGGGAACTCTTGTTTGTTGAACTTATTATTCATTCATGTATTCATGAAACAAAATACAATAAAAGCATAATCCCTCCATAGCGCCTGAATGATCACATTGAAATGAACCCAGAGCTTTGCAGTGCTAAGCAAGGTCTTTACTCTGCAACAGAACAGTTTTATATTGCAATATCATTAGCTGAGCCTAGAGTTTACATTATACTTATAAATCAGCAAGGGAAATTTAACCTGCATTGTAATCTAAGGCTATGCTGAAAATCAGATATTAAAAATACACATGCATAATAACAACTGCTTATGGGACTTTTTATTTTCTCCCTCCTAAATGATTTAGCAATTACTGTGTTGAAATGTAACTAAGACTGTGAATCTGCTTGCATTTTGACAACTAAAATATGGGTCAAAACAAACACAGGAATATCAAATACACTTTGGTAATCTGAAAGTTCTTAAAGTAAATCAGTAACAGGAAAACTGAGTTGTCAAACCTGTTACTTGAAAAAAATTACTGACAAGATTTGAATCAGACTTTCCTATGTTTAAAATACTGACAAAATAAAGGACTGAAATTTAAAAAGAAAATCACTGTAAAAAGATCCAGCACTGAAAGTGTTTACATTCACAAATGTGAATGGGATATTTACAAATTTACTATACAGTAAGATACCAAGCAAAGCTTGATTTTCCATCCCTTACTAAACTTTCCTGTTGTTTCTAAAGTAAATATTTGCATGTTTCTATTCATCTTGAGCTAGTTTTGCATTCTATATTCACATCCTATCCTATCTTGAGAAGAAATATATTTACACACTGTAGACATCACGTTTTGCATTACTAATTTCCATAATTTGTCATTTATTTTCAACCATAGTAGATGCAGAGCCACTTGGCAAGGCACTGTTACTGTATCTGACCTTGCTGTTGTCAAACTGTTGTGCTAAACTAAGAGGACTTCTGGAAATCATCTTGACAAATTGTTTCCTCTTGCTTCAAAAGGAATCCTCCCTCGTCTCTGCAAAATGCTTATAACTTGCGATAGAAGGATAAGAAGTTCTGGGCTTCAAAAGGTCTAGGCCAGCTTTTCATTGAATTCTTTCTATTACTTTTGATCAACCCAACCAAAAAAAAGTAAAAAATACTTGAGTTAACAAAGTATATCTGGCTGCATAAACTTAATTTGATTTTGGAGGAGATAGAGAAAATAATTAGGCCCAAACACAATCTTCCAAAGTTAAAGTTAACCAGATGGGGAGATATTAATCTCAGTTCTCAACATGAAAGCTGAAGGATCACTATTTATGGGACACCTAGCCAACTGTCTTTCAAAAAAACTTCCTTCTCCTTATCTGTGCTCTCACCCCTTGAACTGGGAAAAGGACTTTAGTCAGGAAAGGTTGTGTGAGGTCTGTTCAGTTAGCAAAGAATGGTGATGGGTACCATACCCCATGAGAAGTTTTTAGGTGCAGAAGACTACCTCTTCCCTTTCCTGTGATCTAAGAATAAAGATTTGCATGATGCCACCCCAGCAAAGGAAAAAGCATAGTTTGATGTCTGATTTGATGTACTTGCACAACATAAGCCTGTACTCAAGAAAGATTTCAGCCTTTTTGAATAAACAGCACCCTAATACTTGAACAGAGAAAATCACTTAAGTTTGACTTCAAAATAACGTCAGTGAGATTCTAATACCATACACAATCTCACTCTGTGTTGTAAAGTGTTAGGGGTTTTTACTTGCAAGAATTTAAATATTCCCTTTTATTTACAGTCAATGTCCTGACCTGCTGTTATTCCTGGCAAGTACTTTGTTGTGTTGATGCACAGAAAGATTAATATTGATGCCACAAAGACAATAAAGTTTTCTAGGTAATGTGAAAAAACAGGGTTTTAAAGAAACTTTTCTTCAGCTGGGAAACAGTGAAAATTGTTATCATCTTGTCATCACTTCACCAAGTACTTCTGAAATAACTTCAAATTTTTTTGCATTCTTTTCTTCTACATGTTATTAATGGTATAAGCTATAAATTGACAGGAAGTCTAAAAGTATTACAAGTAACTCTACACCAGCTAACAAGACATTCTGCTAACAAGTCACTTGACAATAAAGCTTCCAATGCATTGGGGACATCTAAAAATGTCATTTCATATGTAATGCCATTACTTCAAATGGTGACTCTGATTTGAGTCAAATCGGAAATTTTCAGAAAAGTAAACCTGGTTAACAAGCTCATAAATTGCAGCGCTTAAATTAAAAGGATATTAGTTCAGTCAAATAAAACTTGGAAGATGCTTGCATTAGAATTAAATGGTCAGGAAACTGGAAGCAAATAAATTTTCTGAAACATATGTATAACCTCTTAGGATTGTCTCTCAATAGAAAACAATGTCATTTCATGATGGGATGGGAAAACATTTCTTCAGCTCAATAGTTTACGTTCTCAACCATTATTCTCATGCTAAGATCTTTTTCTCGTTATCATGGACATGCAATCTTTCATGTCAGTGAATACCATGCAAAAGTGTACTCATATGCCTGACTAGTGTACCTACAAGGCAGAGAATACTGGTAGGGAGAGAGGGTAGCTCAGTTTTCAGTAACTGTATTCACCCTGAGACAAAGGATTAACTGCTTCAACAGTACTGATGAAACACTATTGGTGCAGCTACAAAGTTTTCAGGATTTTGATTAGCTCACTTATATTGTGCATCACAAGGTCACAATCACAAATATGGAATATACACACACACCCACACTCACCAGAGACTTTCTACCAGTCCTTCTCCTCCAGCCAAAGCTCTTACAAGCAGGAGCTTTCCTTTTGAAGGAACCAAACCCCTTCATTCTCAGGCTGCTCAGTCAGGCTTTTTGAACACCACTCTCTTAAAAGCTGGATCCCTCCCTTCTGCCCTAAAAGATGTCCAATATCTATATAAGGTAGTCAGACACAAGCCTGTCATGTTTTAAACCAAGTAAGACCCAAAAAATTAATCTTTTTGTTAACTTCACACTGAAGCTGTTTCATTCAATCCTTGCCAATGTAAAGCTTCAGCTTTTTCTCTTGTACCTCACACTCTGCGGTCATTTTGCTGGCATTAATCTAGGCAAAGGTAACTTGACCTAATTAACCTGTGATTGCTAATCATATATATATATAAAATGATTGCTTAAATTTTTATCCTGTTCCATCTTCAGTGGTTACCCCATACAACTTGCTATATCAAATGCAGACACCAGCAAATACAAGGTCTCCTATGATGGTTAAGAAGTGGTAAGTCAACATTTCAGACAGTAACTGTCTCCGTAAGGAACTCTCCCAAGTGCCACTTTGAAAGACTCTCTTAAATTCTAATTATCTTGCTTTGTCTACCCATTCATCTTTAACTGATCTCTCACCTTCCTAGTCAGATAAAACAGGGCTGAACCTCAGAAAGTGCAAAGATATCTGAGAAGGACTATACATCCTGTGACGGCAGCTCAGGAAAGCACTTGAGGTGCATCTTTTGCTATAGTGGAGGCCCCATCAATGGCCACCTAAAGTCTATGGGAGTCTATCGATTTCAGAAATCTTTCTCATTCATATTAGGAAAAAAGGTTTGCCCTGTTTCGCTAGCAGTCATTCCTTACAAACACAAACACCAGCTAAATGCTCAATCTAGCCATTACTAAACTTCTTAACTTTTTACAAAATTATTCCAAAAAAGTCTTAATCTGACCCTAGAGCAGAGAGATTAAAATTTAAGTATTTCAGAGCAGTCTTTCCTGCTCATGCCCAAGTGTTCTGCACGCTGATTTCAACGGGGTGTGAAAATACCAGTGGTTAGACAAGTGTAAGCCCCTGTTTTCGTGTGAAGTTCATTTTAAGATCAAGGCTTCAGTCAGTGTAGCCATGGCAATTTTATTGTAGCACACTAATATCCAAACTGTTACCATGGAACCGAATTACAAAGACTTGGACAATCAATTCCAATTATAATAGTTAAATGGTCATGACTTTAATTGTGGAGACGGCAATTTTCATACACATATTTGAATTAAATAATTCTATTTATTGAGAACAGAGAGAGTTGTGCTTAGCTTTGTAATACCAAGCCATGTCATTCAGGATATAATGATATAATTTGCCCTGATATTCACACATGCTACTTTTCTTTTTCCTTTTTTAACCTACATTCAAGTGCCAGTCAAAAAGGTAGACTCCTGCTGTTTTTAAAGATCAAAGAAGCCAAGGAAATTACATCCAATCTGATCCTCAGCAATCAAACATTCATATGTTCGATATTTCAAAAAGCAAACACATCAGCACCAACTGGAATTGGCTTTTACAAGGTAATTTTTTATCTGGAAACCAAATAATAGTACAATTAAATTTCCCTGTTCGGTGATTTTGGAATAAAGCAGAAGAAAGAGAATGGGTCAGGATAATCCAAAGACATTTTAAAATATAGATTTGGTTATTATTTCAGGAAGAACAAGAATAAAAGGTAATTTTAACTTTTTTCTTGATTGCAAGCAAGAAGAAGGAGAAAAGAGTGAAATAGCAGACTAGGCAAAATAAGTCTCCTTGACTTAATCCTTCTTTCTGTCCTTGACAGGAGACACTGAATACTTTATTAGCACACACCTAATATACTGTGAAGTGGTCAGAGAACCAAATATTGCAGCTATTCCAAGGGTATCATTGTTTTGTGAACTCTGACAGGAAAACAAGAATACAGAATATCTGCTTCAGCAGAGCAAGTGAAGCATTCTCCACTCACAGTCAAAGATATTTTGGAGCCTAAACATTAGCTACACTTATTGCTCATTTGGACAAACAATCAAAGCATGAAAGAAATCAAAACAGCGGGTTGTTTATTATGTGCCATCTGCCACCAACATGACATAAACTTGGACAGCGTGATCCATTACTGTTTGTGCAACAATAGCATGGAAGTGTTTACTGGTAGCAAGCTTTTACTGAGAAAGTGAATTTATTTTGCAATTGTTCGAAGAAGATTCCAACTTGCTTACATAATTTCTTGGACAAATGTGTCAATTGAGTGCCTGAAGTCCTATTCACCTGGAAAATCTAATGTACGACAGGAACAAAAAAATCTATACAACAGCATGAACATTATGCCTCTGCAAAGTGAAAAAAAATGCCTGCAGTAAAAAACACCACACTGATTTAAGCACTGCTGTCAACATTTTCTTCTTTCAGGCCCTAAGGACCAATAGACTCTTACAGGGAAGCAAATCTGGGTCTTACAGACAGGCAGAGCTCCTGCTACTGATTATTCACAGTTGGGTCCAGAGAAGCTCTTACCACATCTCATATTTTTCAATTTGAAAGAATCTACTACTTATATTGAAGCCTCCTTTCTCCCAGAAATTCAATCTATCAATAAAAATAGAACATCAGCACAAGAAACCCCACAACCATTAAAACACCACCAACAACAAAAACCCAACCCTTCAGAACTGACTTTTACTTCTGACTTTCCCTTAAGTGTTCAGTAAATTAATATATGACTATCCACCTGAAAAATCATTATCCACCAGTATTGTTCGTAACCACAAAATAACACTACTCACTGATGTGAAACTAAGTTGGAAACCTCTATAACTAACCGTCTCTGTCACAGCCTCCTTTCTCTTAACTGAATGTGTATTTTGCTTCTATGGTAAGAAAATGACACAAAGGAACCAAGTCTGACTGTTAATTTATTGTTACAGTAATAAGTTATTCATTTATTTTAGCTGCTTTTTCCATCTATTCAAACAGTAAAAAGAAAACCAGTGCCCTAAAAGTTAATGTTGTACTAAGGTGAGGGGAAAAAAAGAAAGGAGTAGAGAAGAAATACCACTGGATCAGGAGAGACCTGGTTTTTTCCTGGTTCAGAGACCTACTAATGTTGACACACAGTCTACAGTATAATGGTGAATTATCTTTATTTCCCTACTCTAAGAGCAAAGAGAACAGCACATCACATATTTACAATAGTTAGGGTTTCTCAAGTCTAAAAAATTTTAACAGAACTTGAAAGAATGTCATTAATGTTTCTGATGTGTACCAAAAAAACCCCCAACCAATTAAAAATTTATTACATTTCATTCCAAAGTACAGCATATCAAGTTTCACTTCCATAGCTCATGTCTTCCTATCATCCTATCGTTCTCCCAGGCAACCAGCGCCAGGGAAAGTTTAGGCTAGACATCAGAAAAAAATTCTTTACAGAAAGAGTGGTTGGGCATGGGAATGGGCTGCCCAGGGAAGTGGTGGAGTCACTGTCCCTGGAACTGTTTAAAAGAAGACTGGATGTGGCACTCAGTGCCATGGTTTTGTTGATAAGGGGGTGTGTCATAGGTTAGCAAGCATAGTCCTGGAAGGGATGTCCTTGCTGAGGGGTGCTTACAGTTTCCTCTGGGACCTGATAGAACCTATCAGCTGGCCAGTTTGAATATGGACAATTCTCTAAGCCACTTAAAGTTGTGACCACCTCTGTGATCCACACTTAAGAATAG
>NW_008236932.1:1886043-1900849 GCF_000691975.1 Corvus brachyrhynchos | reverse complement strand
GTGATCCCTTCAGATCCCCCAACAGCTGTCATGATTAGTATATTAAGTACTTTCAGAGATCTCTCATCCAAGTCTGAACCCATTTACTGTTCCATGGCTAATGTTCAGTGGTAATGCTGTCAGTAAATCTAACTTGGTATAGCAGGAAAGGCTCTAGAAACACTGAAACACACTGCTCTGTACTGCTACCTCTGTCAACAATTGTGTAATTTTAAGAATTAAATCTGTCCTGTGTTGTTGTCCATTTTCTTTCTTTTTTTTCTTTGGAAAGGCTGAGTCTCAGTGGGGTAGTATATTTGACTTGTGGCCAAATGCTAGGAATTTGTTCTTTGTTCAAGGTATTTTTTGTATATAATATAATGAAAATATGTTTAATACATACATACCTTCCTATTAATAGGATTTATATATCTAGTGGAAATGTATGCCATGAATGGGCTTATGCAGCACATTCTGAGAAATACAGTTTTGCTTCAGATCATTCAGGTTATCTTTGTAGATTACTATAGTAACTGTTGTCTTAATACTATGTATTTTACAGGGGTTATCTCCCCTCTCAACACTAATACCTTCTAAAAGCTAAAACCTCGGGGCACAGATGTGAAGATGTAGATCCTTTTCCTATGCAGTGGTGCATCTTTCATTGAACTAACCAAAAAGGAATGTCTGAATATGAATATTTACAAGACCAAGCTCTTTTGTCCATAAGCTTCTAAAGAAAACCTGATAGCACATTTTTCTCAAAATCCTTTATAGAACAGTAACTTTATTTCTGACAGATTTTTGTGTTTACAGCTTGAAAAAACCCCAACATATTAAGCTAGTGATACAGGTGCTGCATTTTTACTGGACTAGGAGAAAGGTTTCAAACTCAGAAATGGCAACTGGAGCTATTCAACCCCTTAACTAAGAACAGCACAAAAATACATTTATTGCAGAAGACTTTGGGGATAAGATTTTTTTTTTTCTTTTAGTCATTTGCAGACTTAATTTAGAATAACTAGTCTGAGATCATTCTTCATGGCTTACTTCTTTAAACTCATCACTCATCTCTTTTCTTGCATTCATGTTTTGGATACATAGCTTTGCCATATGTTGCTGTTTAGAGTGGATTTCATAATTTTGTGGAGAAAACTATTTTTGTGCAGACAGGTATTGTACTGAATTAGTATCTATAAAGGAGACAAGGCAGGTTGGGACTCCAAAGGAGGGGGTTGGAACTAGAAGATATTCAATGCGATAAGAAACATTCAACATTCCAGCTGCAAAGCTGCAAGGCCGAGGTGAGATTAACCCTTTTTATTGCTGTGAAGAGCTGAAAACCTGAGGGAAGAGAGAGAGGAGATGCTTAAAGCTGAAATTCTGTTGTGAAGCTATGATATATCAGAGTATCCTGTTGTAATTTCATGAAGATATGGGGGGTGGAGTGTTCAGCTCGTGAGCAAAAGCACCTGCGCTGAGATAGGCAGATGCTGATGCAGCTGTAATTTGATGAGAAGTTTGGACAGGGAGAGATGAACCAGATGAGGACTTTTGCTCCAAATGGGAAAGGAGAAAACCTCAGTCCCTAGAGATGAACCAGATGAGGACTTTTGCTCCAAATGGGAAAGGAGAAAACCTCAGTCCCTAGAGATGCTCCCAGAGATAGTCCTAACGATGAAGATGAGGAAGATCCTTTGCTCCCAGGGAAGGAGAAGGGCCTCTGTTTTTGTTTCTGAATGGCTCAACCTTAAAATTGTACCCCAAAAAACTTCAAGAGTGGACCCTCGAAAGCAGTTGCGGGAAAAGCTGCAAGTCGGAGGAAGGGTCTCACATGCGAGCAGACTCCTCTTCCTAAATGGACTGAACAATATTTGGAAGTGGGAGGCTGTCTCGTTGTGGTGATGTTTTCATAGCATGAGCAAGAAGAGACTTCTCTTTCTAAATGGACTGAACAAGGTTATTATGGAAGTGGTAAACAGACTGAACATCTTAAGGGTTGTCTTTTTACATTGTCAGTGGGAGAAGGGAGGAAGGTGGGGGGAGGAGGAGAGTTCTGAAGGTGGTATAATTTTTTTTTTCCCTTCTTTTAGGTCTGTTAATAAACTTCTTTATATTCTTTCAAGTTTGGTGCCTGCTTTGCATTTCTCCTAATTCTTATCTCACAGAAGATAAACAGTAATGAGTATTTTAGACCAAACCACTACAGGGTGTTAGGTCATAGGTTGGACATGATGATCTCCATTGTCTTTTCCAACCTAGTTGATTCTGTGATTCCATGAAGCTGTGAGAAGCAGCTGGAAGCTGTGCCTGTGTCTGATGGAGCCAATGCCAGCCATCTCCAAGCCAAGCCTATCAGTGACAGTGGCAGCACCTCTGGGATAACAGATTTAAGAACGGGGAAGAATTTATTGTGCAGAAGCAATTGCAGCCAGAGAAGAGTGAGAGAGCAACAGCCCTGTGAATACCAAGGTCAGTGAATCATAGAATTATAGAATCATTAAGGTTGAAAATACCTCCAAGATCATCAAGTCCAACTTTTGACATCATATTCCCATGCCCACTAAAACATACCATGAAGTGCCATAAAGAGGGAGGAGGTGCTCAAGTACCGGAGCAAATATTCCCCTGCAGCCCATGGTGCAGACCATGGTGAGGCAGCTGTGCCCCATGGCACATGGAGGTCCATGGGAAAGCAGAGATCCACCTGCAGCACAGGAAGGACCCCACTCCAGAGCAGGTGGATGCCTGAAAGAAGGCTGTGACCCTGTGGGAAACCCACACTGGAGCAGGTTTCTGTAGGACTTGTGACCCACAGAGAGGAGCCCATGTGGGAGCAGGTTTGCTGACAGGACTTGTGGCCCCACATGGATTCCATGCTGGAGCAGCTTGTTCCTGAAGAACTGCACCTCCTGGAAGGGATCCACACCAGAGCAGGGGAAGAGTGTGAGGAGTCCTTCCCCTGGGGCAGAAGGAGTGGCAGAGACAACGAGTGATGAACTGACACAGCCCACCCCCCTGCCCCCCAAAATGCTGGGGTGGAGAATGCAAGGAAAACATGAATGAAGCTGACCTGGGGATCAAGGGAGGGGTGGGGGGAAGTTGTTCTGAGTTTTGGCTTTATTCCTCATTGTTCCACTCTGAGTCGTTGGGCAATAAATTAATTTCCTCAGGTCCAGTGTCTTTTGCCCACGACAGCAATGGGTGAGTGACCTCTCCCTGTTCTTACCTCAGCCTGTAAACCTTTGGCTGAATTTTCCCTCCCCTGTTCAGCTGAGGAGCAGAGAGATAGAGCAGCTTTGGTGGGCACTTTTCATCCAGCCAAGATCAACCCACCAAAGTATACAATTAGGTGAATTTACTATCTAAGTAGTTTTCCTAATCTTGTAGGTTTCAGTAGCAAGTGAACTGATTTGGTGTCCTTTCTGTAGATTCAAATGCATATTCACAACCACAAAAACCTGGGAAAGCAAAGATATTCTATGGAAAGGATCCAAACAAAATTAGAAGTAAAACTGAATGACTCTAACTCCAGGCAATGCCAAATCCTCTTCAGCAGAATGATTTCTCTTCCAAAAGCTTAATGTGTTATGTTTTCTTACTCTTCACAAGGCTTTTGGTTTCATAAATAAATGTTTTCCATACCACAAACAGATGCATTTAAGTACAAGCTTTTTCTTATGGCAGCTAAAGAAAACCATTAAAAATTAGCCTAACCAAGGAAAAGCAAGCCAAAGAAAAACAAACATTTCTTCTACTACAACTGTTCAGATGCTGTGCTTGGGTCTGATCAAGCTGTTTGGTCAGAGAATTTCTCTTACATTAAGAATAATAAAAATAACTACAGGTCGACATACGTCATGGGTTCCTTAACTTTTAGGACCCTAAATCCCTATCATCTTTCAAAATTGCTCATCCTTTTCTTTTAAATTAAAACATTAGATATGTAAGATGTTTCCTGAATGAAGATGAACTGAATCCTGCCTTGAAGACCAGCTGTGCATACATACATGATCTTGATGACCACGAGGTGGGTTTTGCATTAAAAATGCCTACAAGAGAAGAAAATCAAGTTTAAGATAGTAACCATACACGCATTATATAAAAAAACATGGTTTAAGCTCCATCAAAAACAGGTTCACATTTGTATTTGATAATACTGAAATCACTGTAGGCCTGCAGCCCTATTTTAAGATTTCAAGAGCTTCCTTTAGACTATTTTAACCTTGAGGGGAAATGGTATAAGAGTATTTGGGGGTTGGTAATTTGGACAACTGAATTATTAATAAAGAAATAAACACCTTATATCAAGAACTAAAAACAATAAATACAAGGTATTTAATTAAGCCTCAAGTTTATTTATTCATAAGAAGTTCAGGTTTTGCAAAATAAAGGGTGATTTTTCTGAAATAGCAGCATGCAAAAAACATTTCAGTCTACAAGTACAACAATTGCTTAATAAGCTCTCTTCATTAAAAATCCTGAAACTTTCAAAAAACCCCACCAAATCTAGTCTGAGACAAATTTGCACTGGAATTATTTCTACCTCAGAATAACAAAGACATTAGCAAAATATTTCAGTCAGACTTTCCAAATCTCACTATTCTAAATTGCTCCAACTTAAACACTTTTAAAACATAATAAAACTCAGCAAGTATAATCTAAATCATACACTTACCAGTCTTCTTCCCACAAGCCTTGAAGTCTGAAAGTTACCATGGAAACAAATTTCCACAAATTGGAAGAGCCAGTTAAAAACAAAACTAAACTAAACTAAACAAAAAAATTAACTCATTGTTAACAACACCTGATTTAAAGTGTTAAGAAGGTAATGGCTAACTAGCTTTTAAACAGGAATAATGAGAGTGACAATCACATTAATTAATTAACCAGGGATCCAAAGTAGAATGGCAAGAAAGAGAGAGAGAAAGAGAGAGAGAGAAAGAAAGAGAGAAAGAAAGAGAGAAAGAGAGAAAGAGAGAGAAAGAGAGAAAAAGAGAGAAAAAGAAAGATAGAAAGAGAGAGAGAAAGAGAGAGAGAAAGAGAGAAAGAAAGAGAGAAAGAAAGAGAGAAAGAGAGAAAGAAAGAGAGAAAGAGAGAAAGAGAGAAAGAGAGAAAGAGAGAAAGAGAGAAAGAGAGAAAGAGAGAAAGAGAGAAAGAGAGAAAGAGAGAAAGAGAGAGAGAAAGAGAGAAAGAGAGAAAGAGAGAAAGAGAGAAAGAGAGAAAGAGAGAAAGAGAGAAAGAAAAGAAAGATAAGCTACAGAGCTTTATTCAAATAAGCATTTTTTACAGTGAATTTATAACATGCCACTATTTTTTTATTGCCACTAAAGCACAAATTATCCTGTGACCTAGGTGGAGGCAGAACTCCTGGCTGAAGCTTTAGCTTCAAGCAGAGTATACTCAAAGTGTGGTCTACATCAGAGAATTACTGAGATTTAATCTCTCACAGCTTTGGTTTCCTATCTATAAAATGGGGATGGCATAGCTTACAAAAGCAGATAGTACTTGGAAAAGTACTGCGTAATGTTTATCTGCACATCATACAACGTCATACAATTGCCACATTGTGTCCTGCTTATATTCCACGATGTTTATCTGTGGCCTTGGGCAATGCAAAGCAGCTGTAACTCCCAAGGTCGTCTCTTATGTCCATAGAGGTGAACAGATGCCTCTCCTGATAACTATTTTATAACAAGGTCTAATACATTTCAGACTATACATGACCTAAAAGTATATGAAAAATTCAAACACAAGGCCTGAAAGCCAGAACATGCACAAATGAGGATCAGCTATCCCTGCTTGACCGAAGTCCATGAAATTTCTACAATTGGATAAAGTACTCCTGGAATACTTGTTACTGCAGAAGTCCTTTTCTTATCCATAACATGCAAAAATAATTAGAAATGGTTCTGATATAGCAATTGCTTGCAGAGCCTCCTGCCTTTGGGAGACATTATTCTCAAAATAACCAACACTGAGGTGCATCATCATCTTCCTGTTCAATCCTATTTCATAGATTCATAGACTGGTCTGGGTTGGAAGAGACCTTAAAGAACATCTAGTTTGAACCCCCCCTTCCACAGGCAGGGACACCTCCCACTAGACCAGGTTGCTCAAAGCCTGATCTAGTGGAATTTATCCTCTGAATTCCCACCATTCATTTTAACCTTTTTTAACCTCTACACTGATCTTACACATTGTGTCTTCTGAGAATGCCCACAATGTGACAGTTCTGATAGTGGCTCACGTCACGTGAATTCCTGTCAATTACAAACCAGTTTCAAAACGCTGTCAACACTGGAGTACATCAGACAGTTACCGTTCTTAACCTAACCCAAATTGAAACTCACAAAGTTTTTTCCCCTTTGTTTCAGTAGCTATTTCTAAGAGATCTTTGAAACATAGCAAGTTATGTATCAGGAATTTTGAACTTGTGCAGTGAAGAGTCATATCAACTGAAAAAGTTTAAGATCAGGAGCTGACAAGGAGTCAAAAGACCTTTGGAATGCATTATAGTGCTACCCTGTCTGCTTAAAAAAAAAAAAAAAACCTGTGAAAAAAAAGCGCCATCTCATTTCTACTTCAGTTTTTTTCCTTACTATTCTTTACTTCTCACAGTTTAGAAAACTTCTTATAAAACAAATGTTTTCTTCAGCCTCAATGCTAAAACAATAAACCTACAAAAGCAAGTATCTAAAGAATATGTACCTTCCTTACTTAAAATAAAATGCATAAATATTACAGGGATTGAATTTGTTTCCTTTAATTGTGTAGTAGAAGCAGACTAACTTTTTCCAGTTCTCAAAAATAGGTATGGCTAAAACCGGAGGTCTTAAATCCTCAGTGTTACTCTCCCATGCTGTTTCAGAGCATACAGTAAAACTATTTCTAGAAATTTAAACTCTTTTAAGCCTATTGTTAAATCCAGTTTTGTTTTTCCTTTGTTCTAAAAAACATTCCTCAGAGGAAAATCAAGACGACATATGCTACTTTTGCTATAAAAAATACAAATATACAAAAATATATTTTTGGCTTTATAAATACTGACTGTAATAGCAAATTCCATCAAATTTCCTAGGACTGTTGGCACAGTAGAAACATTCACTTTCTTATTTAGAGGTATGTTTCAATGGTTTCAGATGAGAAAAATTAGGTGTTTGTGTGGCTTTATGACTTTCTTCTAGTTTCAGACTGGCTACTGCCTCTGGTCATTACAGAAAATTCTCAAAAGAGCTGATAAGTAAAAGCATTTACCATACTAAAAAAAAAAGTATTAGATACTAAAGGAAAGAGGGGAGAGAGGACAACTGAGAATTGTGTGTTTCTCAAGAGATACAGGACAGAGGATGCTGATTAAGTACTACCATCTAAACCAAAAAATAACTTTACTTCTTTCCCAGCTAAAAGAGTATACAATAATCATAATTTAAAAAAGAAAAAAAAAACCAAACAGTCTCCGATTCAATCATTGGGTTTTTAAGTCTTTAAAGAACCTCTGCGTTGTTCTTCTCAAGTCCATTCTTCTTCTAAGGTTTGATCATTTGCAAAATTGTAGTCTCCCTCAGGCTGGAGACTCAACATGTGTTTTTTCCTACATCTTCTGTCAAGCAGAAAAGAAATAAGAAATTATTCCACGATATTTGCTTTTATAAAGTGATTACCCTGCAATTTGTAAAGTGTTAGTGCATTTTGAAACTGTTTTTTCACACAGCAATGGGGTGCACACACATTTGACACAACTTTAAATGTAACAAGCTTTAGCAATTCAAGTCATTCATACTGTCTCATTATGTGCATTGGCAACTAATTTGCTTTCCAGAAATCAGTATACACAGAAGTTTACAATGCTGATTTTGTAATTCTAGAATAATCATATAAAATCAATATAGCTTCAGCAAAAAATCTTTGCCGTTTTTGAACTACAGTCCTGATCTTCACATGTAGTGTCATCACCAGCTTGCAATTTCATGGTGTTTCTTGAAAGTTTGCTTCACCCTTGCTTCAAATTCATTTACCGCTGATCCTTGAATACTTTCTACAAATAATAAGCCTTCTTTACTATATAGGAAGTGGAAAAACACCTTATTCCCTAAATAATGCACATTTTATCTTTAACCAAAAATTGAGAAATAGTTTGGTTTCTCATTGGACTAAAAGCATGTTATATTTTGACCTGTGTTCTCTTAATGTCAGAAGTGCTCTTCGCATGGCCTCTTGAACATTAATCTTGTTTGTAATGTGTAGATTTTTTCTTACAGAATCCACTAATACTTTCCTTATGCATAACCCTAGAAATATGTAGTACACTGACTCAGACAATGTTGTGTTGCCTTGTTCTTCAGTTCAAGGCTTGTTTTCTTATGTTTCGTAACATGGAAAAATTCCTGTGCATTTTTAAGTTTAAACCAAAGTGCTCTTACATCTTGCATATGTAAAATATTGCACATCTGTCATAACATTCTCACCTGTTATGAATGAAAAAGCATTCAAAGAAATCTAAGGTTTTAATTTCCGTGACATTTCTGCCTCTCTCAAAAGTCTGGGCATACGATATACTTTTGTACAGTCTTATGTACAGTCTGAAAACTTCACTCAAGTGAACTCCTGTAGATTTCCATCTTCTGAAAACTGGCTTTTTATTTAGCCTAATTTTAAGCTAAGTAGCTTCCAGCCATATCCCTGTTTCTTACTGGACATAAGTAACTTTAAGCAACACATGGGAAATACCATAGACGGTAACACCTTCCAATCTCAGACATGAGACAACAATCAAAGAGGGCATTAGAATCAAGCAACATTTTCACAGACCATGAGTGGCTGAACCATCACATCTCTGAGAACAGCTGACAGCTTGCCCTCATTTAAAGAAGCATTAGCAATGCCTTCCAACAATAGGCCCAAGTCTATTCCACTTCTTTTCCACAGCTATATAAAGGGATAAATCCCATATTCAGCTGGCTGTGCAGATCTTAGCACATCTGAGACTGCCAATCAGGGCACAAGGCAAAGCCTGGTCAGGGTACGTTCCTCAGTGTCATACTCCTGGTTTCATGTCATTAATTACTGCAGATACCATTCTATAAATGTTCCAATTGTATCTATGGAGAAAATTGAAGTAGTGTCACTTTTTCTAGCCTACTTTCTGCTATCAGAGCACCTGCTTTAAAATTGTATCCTTGCAAAAAGGCCTTCCACATTTTAATATTTGGAAAAGCATCCACTAAATTTTGAACTCATATACACACATATTTTGATCACTAAAAATATAATACAATTAGAGAAGAAATTGAGCTAAAAACTTCTGTTGGGAAAATCAGACCATAAAATCTAACAAATACAAATACTATCCTGCAGTTATGACCGAACTGACATTTTTTGTTGCTGTCCACTGAAATGTTTAACCAGTTCTAGGTTATTACATTTGCCTTTTTATTAATCTTATCTACACTGTTGTGTTCCCAGGCTACCACAAACATTGCAGAAAGTCTTGTCTTTATGGTAAATAAACTCTATCTGGTTACCTAGGTGCAACATAAACTATTTTCTATGAACCAAATACAAAACTAAACATCTGAAAATGAAAACCTTAGAGAAAAAAGACAACTGAGGTTTGCTGCCAGAATATATTCTTTATATTTAACATTCATACTCTCCTGTCAAATTTTCAAGCAATTAAAATAAACAATATTTAGTGTAATTTAATTTTAAATCTTATGATAATTGTCAGTGACCTTTGAACCTTGGAAGCAGTGCTACCATCCACATGGCAAATGCAATTATGGAATCTGATTTCCTATATGTTGTAAGCAATGAAACTGCTTTAATTGACACTGATATATATTTGCAATAACTTTTGTGTAAATTAAAAATCAATGCCAATATTAGCTCCCTGGATCCTATTTTTATCAGACTGCTTATTTCTTTAGAATTGGAGATACACAATATATGTTTTAAATCCCAGTGTAGTCTTCATGCATGCCATTTATGTGAAAAGCTTGCATATCTCGCACTTACGTACACACAAATAAGGACAAATCCCATCAGATCTAGGCTGCCTTCAGGAGATTTTACTTCCAGCTGATTTTTGATTGATTGTCAAGCATGCTTCACCATGACTAAGTGGGATATCATTGTATTATCTAGTATCAATGCTGCAGTACATTGTAGATAGCCAAAGCAGGGTTACAAAAGACACTAAAAGTAGAATTATTCACTTTACTTTTTTCCAATTTTTATAAGGCATTTTAGATTTGAAACCCTCCTGTCCTGTTGTGCATTCAAAGATATTCTTGGAAAACATTGCTAACATTTCTCTCCTATTTTATCATTTTTCTTTGTCCCCATACTCTTTGTTTAAATGTTGGAAAGCAAACCATAAATACAAACATATAAAATGTATTTAAAACTTTATACCAAGAAAGGTGCTTTTGTTTAGTATCAATAAAAATATTCTGCCATCTGGATGCAAGCATTCATTAAGAATTCAGGTAAATTTCAGACTAGGCTTTGAAACAGTCACAATAGCTGCTGTGGGGAGTGGAAGGAAGGTGGTCTTTGTGGTTTGAGCCCTCAAAACCAGCATGCTGGATTGAGTATTTTTCTATTGTCATAAAACCACAGCAACTTATAATTTTTCCCAAAAAGTAAAAATGCTAACAGTATATTTTGAAACTATGGTGTTAACCATATAAGCTATATATTAAATAAAGATGGATTGAGGAACAATGAAGAGAATAACAACACTCAAAGGTCTTGCTCTCAGACACAGCATAGGGCCACATCTGATCTCACGGTAGTTTATCCTGCTGTGACTGCACAGACTTCATTAAGCTTCAGCCTTTATATAAATACAAATGAATACATAAATAGAAAGCAAAGATTGCACAGCTTTTGCAGTGGGGGAAGGGGGAGCAGGGGGGAGGGTGCCGAATCTGAATCGGGAAGCATCCAGCTACAGCTCCAGTTCTGTTTTCAAAGGCTGTTTGTTCACATTATACTCCTTAGCAAGGAAGCTGATTTACATCATCATTGAAAAGCAGCAAAAACAGTACAGTATTATCAAATATCAGGGAAATTTTGCCTCTCAAAGAAATAACATTTCAAACATGTAATTGAAACTCAATTTGACATAAATTAGGTCTTTATATTAGAAGCATTAAACCACACCAGCCCCTTGTATTAATTTAAACTCAAGCAGAGAACTCTCTTCTTTCCTGTGTTCTTTCCTAGCAGTACTAGTCAGATGTCAGGATGTACCTGATGTACCACCAGGATTCACACTCCAGAGAGAGAATCATCACCACTCCTCTCACTCCAGGTTTTTTTTTCAGCAAACTGCATTTGGGAAGAAGGAAAAATAGGAAAAAAAAAAAAAAAATCAGACCACTTCAAAACATAATCAATTTTTTTTGCTTGCAGAAAGATGCACAGTTTTGTGATCAGTGAAATAATCCATTTTAAAAATAAAAGAATGAAAAAAAAATTCTATAAGCTAGATTTTGAAAATGCCAGAGTCCCAGCACACCCACTGTACCTGTAGTTATATTTTACTCGGAAAACAAGCCACCGACTTGTAATTTGCTTCTGATGTAGCCTAAAAGCACTTTATAATATTAAAGCTTATTGATGCCTGTAAGACCCTCTTACCTACAGCTATTTCAAATGTAGCAAAATAATGCAACACTAATCACTAAGACTTTTATTCCATAATAGATGTTTTTCTCACTAAATCAATTCAAAGGCTAATTGGGGTGGAAGGTGACTATCTCTAGTGGTTATAAATACATTTGCATTGCTATCAATCTTTTACCCGGCTGATGTTTAACGAGGCTGAACCGGAGCCCAGCCCCGCTCGGTGCCGTGCCGCCGGTGCCAACGCGTAGCCAATGCTGCCATCCAGTGGCACATCCAGCGGGGGATGACAGGGATAAAGGATTCCTTTGCTCAGCTCCACCTTTGTCCTGCGGGTCCAAACGTCCGAGCAGCTCTTCCAGTCTGAAGGTAGTGCCGCCCAAGCTCCCTCTGGTCTGCTGGGCTCCCGAAACTCGACCTATCTACTGCAGCCAGAGGGGTAATAGAGCAGCAGACACCCCACGACAATTTAAACCAGACAAGCCTCGCCTCAAGGAAAAGAAAGACCAGAAAAGGTTATTGATTCCTTTAGTGTGTCTTGGACCACAGCCTATGTCCATCTTATATTCTGAGTCACTTAAAACATCTACAAGTACATTCCACCCTCCTGCCCAGCAAAAAGTCTCTTGTTACTTTTTAAAATAAACTTCCTCACACACACAATCAAACAAAGAAAAAGGTAAGCACTGTACTTTTATCAGGCACATAATTTAAGGTCTTATATAAACTCCACGAGTTCCAGGTGTCAAAGAAATATAGAAGCCCAGTTTACTTCAAAACAAACAACCCTGAACATGTCTGAAACATGTGATACGGTTTTCCTCAGAGAAACTTAAATAAACATTTTTGGATTGAAGAATGTTAAAAAAAAACATTCTTAGAGCATTTGCCTAATGAGAAAATATGGATATATGTGACAGATAGCATCTGGTTTTCTACCAGAGAAGTTATTGGAGGAAAGAGTTGTTTTATTTACTCAGCTTTCTGCGAAATAGATTATCTAAGTGAGCACAGCATCATTTCTGTGTGGACAGCTTGCAGTGAAGTGTATCTTCCCCCTTTCAAGACAGGATGGTCTAAATAAAGTATTTTGCATGCACCTGCGGATTTTACCCATCACCAGCCAGACTGTTACAAGCATTATCCACAGAAGGATCATACATAGTCAACGGCAAACATATAGTAAGCAAGCAGCGAATACAACATTTATGAAGCTACATTATTACTAGGTGCTCTCTAGAGTTTTACAACCAGAAACTTGAAGTAGCCAGTTTGTTAGCAGACTGGGTTAAGTAAAGCCAGCTATTATGATTGCAGTATTTTGCTTTCATGTGTCTAATGTTGTAGTAAACAGTTCATAAACTTGTAAGTTACGATATTAAGGCAGTAGGCAAAAACCTTATATTCTGCTATTACTTAGATTTTGTACATATAGTGTCAGAACACAGTATTTCCTCTGAAATATTAATGCTGCAGCATGGTACTTTACTGCAAGTAAAGACAAGACAAGCCTTTGCATCAATGAATACACAGGCTAAAATGAGTACAGAAATAGAAGTGGAAGCCTAAGGGAAAATAGCATCACAAAGTGAACAAAATAAAGTGAGAATTAACTACAAACACATATGCATAAGGGTAGTTAATAGCATTTTCTCTAGCTACAGTGCAAATTTACATTGCTGTTTAAAAGGAAATACAGGGCATACTTGTTAGATGATAAAAAACAGATTTTAAAAGCTTTCTCAAGACTTAAATCAAGAATACACGTTGGGGGAAAAATGGTCCAGAATAAAGGTTCTATTTAGAAAGCCTGTGGCTAAACAGTGAATGAACATTACAAAGAAAATCAAACTCCCTGCAAATGTGGTGCATATGTTGCAGCATTAGTATTTCTTCTCTAATGTGTTCAGCGATCACAACTGGTGTCACAGTGACATTTTTAATTTTTGCCTTAAGGACTTTTAAACAGAGATGCATATAATTAGAAAGCAACTGAACAGACTACATGTTCTCATTTATTGGCTGCTCAGAAATTGAGACCTTCACTGATTATTGAAAGTTCCCAAACATGACAATTTGAGACAAATCTATCTGGTTTCCACAGTGTAAGCAGAAATGAAAAATTAGAAACTATGTGCAGATAAAATATGCCAGATGTCAAAACAAGCATTCCAAGTAGGACAAGGATAGTAATTGTCCATTTCAGATTATTTTCCTTGACACCATGAAATATTGCAATGCATTCTGAACAGCAATTAAAACTACCAACAACAACCAACAAAATACACACATAAACCACAAAACCAAACCAACAACAACAAAAACCCACAAAGCCTAGAACATAAAACAAACATTAGAAAGTATTCAGAATTATATATCAGGACAAGTTAATGTGCCAGGGTGATCAAGACTACAGTCAAAACCTGCTAATTCAACTAATGTTGAAGCTGTTTCTGCATTTCCTTACCACTGCCATGCCACAACAATAGAGGGAGACATGTGAAATCAGCCCCCTGGACTGTGACCAGCTAAAGTTGACATTGTGACAGTCTAAGGTAAGTTTCAAAAAATCCTAGTAATATCACCACCCTGACAAGCAGAGAGAGATGTTTCACAGCCAACAAAACTATCCCAGTTAAGGGGTAGCATTTTATGAACTTGCATTTCTGATTATCAGCCTCTAAAGTTCTACAATTATTGCACAGAATTATCAGTTATTTCCTACATTTATTTCCGTATCATTCATTCCTACATGTGCTAGTGCACATTTTCAGAAGTTAAAAAAAAAACCAAACCAACCAAAACAAATTGACAAAAAAAAAAATCCCAGCCAAAACCAAAAACACCACCACCAGAAAAAAAAACACCTAACATATAAAAAGTCCAAACAAAATAAACAACTCCAAAAAACCAAAACTGAGTTTTGGATAAGCTCTGTTTGAGAGCTTATCCAAACATTTCTATATGTTGAACTCATGTAGAAAGATCAATAGCAAGACTTTCCATTCACCTAGTGTCTAAAAGAGGTACATGCCAATTCACAAAGCAATCAGGCAACTTAAAGAAAAAATAAAATTCAGTGAGGTTAGTAAACTGATAAATACTGCTTGTGACTGTCAATATTCCTGAACTATATATGCTGAGAGAGTTTGATTACTGGGAGAAGTACTAGTATAATCTTTCCTTTTTTCAC
>NW_008236932.1:1880629-1886028 GCF_000691975.1 Corvus brachyrhynchos | reverse complement strand
AATACACATTCAGTCTGCTGCAACGTGGCTGTTCTTGCAGTGTGACCTGTTTTCACTCTTACTATGAATTATGCACATTTGGAAACACAACATTTGAAAAAAGCACAAAATTTCACTAGAAATGCCATTGCAATCACTTGTCTGTGCTGTACTTGTGGTTTCTGATAAGCCATTTTAGTTTAAGTACATTTCATTAAAAGATTCACAGTTGTTGATCCAGACAACCTTGTATCTCCACGACACACAGACTAGAAGTGATCTGCTGAGTTTCTGCGCAAACTGGTTTTGCACCTTTAGCTCTGCACCTTCGCTCCCAGGCTGTGATGTCTCACGGCCACAATGCTCCTACATTACTGTGATTGCTGAAGGAAAGGTACAAACAGGCACACTGTCAGCGATGTCCATACGATAACATTTTACCTCTGCTAAAAGGGAATGTTTGAATTTAAATCACTAAAACACTTCAACAGCTAAATTCAGTGCATGAGTATGCTAAAGTTAAAAATTGTGACAACTGACTATTTAACTATGCTTTTTTTCGTTTGTTTGTTTGTTTTGATCTAAGAGCAGCATTTCATATTTTAGAAAAGGTAGTTTTTTCTTGCATGGTAAGATCATCCACATAGAAGCAGATGCAGTTTTTCTGCTGAATCAGATCCTAATTCATATCACATTTATCCAGCAGAAATGTCCTAGTTTTGTTGTACTATGCTACTGTATATTAAAACAAAATTTTAATCTTTTCAGTACAACAGATTCCTTAAAAGACTCTCATAAGCAGGTTTGATCTTTATATTACGAATTTCATTTCATTGTAAGATCTTACATTTATATTACTACTTAACATGAACTCTCACTGAAATGTGACCTGAGAATTTATATCTGTATTTATTCATGCTAAGCTTTCCGCTTGACAACTACTGAAAGTGTAGTATACTCATTGCAGAAATACTTCCTACTATTTTCAACAATGAAGGTCATACCAAGCTTCACATGAAAGGAAATGTAATGTTTCACATTTTTCAGTTGTAGCACACCTTTAAAATTCCTTATAATCATCTATAGTGGAGTGTTTCAGCAAATTGCTTTTTTTCCCTAACTCCATTTTCTCCCTTTTAGGTCAGCAAAATAGTTTACTATATGGCACAGATAGAGGGAAAATTAACAAACATGCAGACTCAAAACTTCCTGAGCAATACAATTAAAACCAAACAAACCACTGAGGCTCAGGCCTGTCTGTGCCTGAGTTTCGTTCATGTATTCTTACCCATTAGCAAAATCTTACATTTTTGGATTATGCAAAGAAAGGATTCCAGAGATCTATAGGCTGTTGAGCTTCGTGATCATATTTAAGAATAACTGCACAGCTCTAATTCCACAATGAAAGATGTGATGGATTTTTAATTCCGTTTTATCTGCACACTAGTGCCTCAGTTCCTACAGCTGTCATCAGTACACACCAACCATAGCTACTCTGCTAATTTCTGCATTACACATTTGTACATTACACTTCCAAAGTTATTGGAAGCTTAGAACAATAGATATTGTTGCCATGGAAAGACAGCTTCTGAAAATTTGAGTGCATTTTTCTAGTTAAAAACATTGGTTGCTTTTCCTTTCTGTATTTTGAAATATGCAGATACCATTTGTGCTCTGTAAGTATGTTTCCAATGCTCTATTGTATAGAAAATATAATTTAAAACAATAACATCAACAATTTGTACATCAAAATGTATTTATAAGATTGTTCTTAAATAAAAAATCTACAGTTTTGGTAAACTAGTTACATGAAACACCAATTGAACATTCCTAGAATGTCTACATTTACAACAGTTTAACATACTTAAGATCAGTAGTTGGGTTGGGGGTTTTTGTGTGCATGTTGTTTGCTTGCCTTTTTTTTTTTTTAAGATACAAATTTTAGCTACAAAATGGAGCGTTTTCTGAAGCAGTTACTCAATTTCTTGTGGTATTTCTCAGTAAAGCATATTTTACTTGAAAATAATGATTTCAGTTCCAAAGCACGTATAATAAGAACTTTCAAATGTTTGCTCTAAGTGGCAGCATCGCACACAACTGAAATTACAGTATTTTAGCACCCGTAGCAGGAAATCTGTTTAAAAAAAAAATTAAACACTATTCAAAAACTAATTCAGCTGCAATATGAGTTTTGTGTCTGCACAAGTCGTACACAATGTACTTTAAACCCCCATCCTTCCCATCTTCCCGAGGCTCAGCTTCACTGCTGAATTCTCTCCCTCCTCCACCCTGCAGTGCAGAGGGATGGGGAACAGGGGCTATGGTCAGTTCATCGCACAGTGGTCTCTGCCACTCTTCCTCCAAAGGGGGAGGACTGATCACATGCTTTCCCCGATCCATTGCAGGAATCCCTTCCAAGGGTGACAGTCCTCCATTAACTTCCCCAATATGAGCCCTTCCCCAGGCTGCAGTTCATCATGAACTGCTCCACTGTGGGTCCTTCACAGGGTCACAAATCCTGCCAGCAAACCTGCTACAGTGTGGGCTCCTCTCATCATGGGGCCACAGGTCCTGCTCCAGTGTGGCCTTCCCACAGGGTCAAAGCCTCCTTTGGGCACCCACCAACTCCAGTGTGGGGTCTTCCCCAGGCTGCAGCTGGATCTCTGCTCCACCATGGACCTCCATGGACTGCAGGGGAACATCATGCCTCATCATGGTCTACACCAGGGGTTGCAGGGGAATCCCAGCCCCGGCACCTGGAGCAGCTTCTCCCTCTCCTTCTCCTCTGACATTAGTGTCTGAAGAGCTGTTTCTACCACATATTCTCACTCCGTTCTTCCCTGGCTGCAATTGCTCCTGTACAAATCTTCTTCCCCCTCTTCAGTTTGTTGTCCCAGAAGCACTACCGCTGTCACTGATCGGCCCAGCCTCGGTCAGCAGTGGATCTGTCCCAGAGCTGGCTGACACTGGCTCTGCTGGACATGGGGGAAGCTTCTGGCAGCTTCTCACAGAAACCACCCCCACTGCCCTCCTGCTACTGAAACTTTGCAATACAACCCAAATATGGTAGCGTTGCTGCTTGGATTTTAGCCTCAGCCTTGAACTTTCAGCAGGCAGAGATAATTTCCATCAGTAGGACACAGTCTCCTCATAGTTTTCAGAAAAAAAAAGTCCTTCCTGAATTTAGGGGCCCAGAACTGGACACAGGACTTGAGGTATGGCCTCACCAGTGTCCTCTATAGGGTGACTATCCTGCTGGGACTATCCCTCCTCCTACTGACCACACCATTTTTGATATAGGCCAGGATGCCTTCTTCTGGGCACAGCTGGCTCATGTTCAGCCGCTGTCAACCAGCACCCTCAGGTCCTTTTCTGTTGAGCACCTTTCCAGCCTCTCTTCCCCAAGCCTGTAGCTCTGCCCAGGGTTACTGTAAAGGCAGGACTCAGCACTCAGCCTGGAGGTTCATTATTAAATGAATCTCAGGCCATTGATCCAGCCTGTCTAGATCTCTCTGCAGGACCTTCCTACCCTCCTGCAGATCGACATTCCTGACCAACGTAGTGTCATCTGTAAACTTACTGAGGCTACACACTCAACGCCCTCGTCCAGATCATGGATAAGACCAGCTGCCAGCTGGATGTAACCCCACTCATCTCCACTCTCTGGGCCTAGCCACACAGCCAGTTTTTTACTCAGTGAGAAGAGCACCAGTCCAATCCATGAGCAGCCATTTCCTCCAGCAGAATTCTTTGGGAAATGGTGTCAACGGCTTCACTAAAGCCCAGGCAAACAACATCCAGTCCTTCCCTCATCCACTAAGTATGTCACCTTGTCAAAGAAGACCATGTGAGCTTAACAGGACTTGCCTTTTATAAACCTGTGTTGGCTGGGCCCAATCCCCTGATCGTCCTGCATGTGAATGCCATGTGATGACAATCAAGATGATTTGCTCCATGACCTTCCCCAACACTGAGGCCAGGTGACAGGCCTGTTGGTTTTCTGGATCTTCCTTCCAGCCTTCTTTGTAGATGGGTATCATGTTTACTTGTATTGGCTCTAGCTGGGATGGGTTCTTTTCCCCACTGCAGCTCTCACCTTTGCTGTGCATCGGTGACTGGTAAGGTGCTGATAACACACTGGTGCTTTGGCTACCTCTGAGCAGTCCTGGCCCAGCATCAGCAATGTCTTCCCAACATTCTGCACTCCCACAACCAGCAGGCTGGGGCTGGGCAAACGTGGGGAGGGGACATGAACAGGACAACTGACCCAAACTGACCAAAGGAATATTCCATACTATATGACGTCTGCTCCAATATAAAGCTAAAAGGCCACAGTCTGTCTGCCAGAAGTACAAGGTGGCAGTTCTGCTAATCCGCTCCCTCACTTCTCTGAGAACCAAAACCTCTATCATTTTGTAATCTCTGTGCCCAAGACAGACTACAACCATCACATCACCCAGCAGTCCTTATTTATACATAAACAAGTTCAGTGGGGTACCTGGACCCAAAAACCCCTGAAAGCCAAAAGTCTGCTCTTCCATAATCCTGGATAGTATCTCTGCTGACATTTTTTTCAGAGTGCCAAATATCTTAAACATAACAATTTCATAATCAACTGTGACCAAGACAGCTACCAGTCTTCACTTCACCCATGAGACCCTCTTTAGTTGCAAACAACAGACCTAGGAATGCACCTTTATCAAAAGCTACCTTCTATGTACTTCAGGACCTTGATAAGCTTTTGGAGTGTGCCCATGCAAACTTTCTGAATGACAGCAAAGACAAGTTCAGCATCCTGCACCTGGCCCAGGGCAATCCCCAGTCTAAGTACAGACTGGTGGATAAATGGTCTGAGGCCAGAGGAGAAGGACTTGGGAGAAACTCGTGAATGAAAAATTAGACGTGACCCAGCGATGTCCACTCAGCCCAGAAAGCCGAACGTGTCCTGGGCTGCATCCAAAGCAGCAGGGGCAGCAGGGTGAGGGAGAGGATTCTGCCCCTCTGCTCTGCGCTGGTGAGATCCCACTGCAATGCTGTGTCCAGCTCTGGGGTCCCCAGCATGACAAACACTTGCAACCTGTTAGAGAAGGTCCAGAGAAGGCAACAAAAATGATGAGAGGATGAGAACACCCCTCCTATGAGGAAAGACTGAGTATTGAGGTAGCTCAGCCTAGAGAAAAGATGATTCTGACAATACCTTATTGTGGGCTTTCAATACTTGCAGAGTAAAACACGGAGACTTTTTACCAAAACCTGTGACAGAAGAAGAAAATACAGATTAAACTGAAAGAGGGTAGCTTTAAACTGGATGTAAGGAAGACCTTTTTTCTATGGGAGTGGTGAGACAGGCAACTGGAGCAAGTTGCCTGAAGAAGTTGTGGATGGCCCCTCCTTTGGAACATTCAAAAGCCGGGGGGGGG
>NW_008236932.1:1868640-1880577 GCF_000691975.1 Corvus brachyrhynchos | reverse complement strand
AAAGATTTCCACACTCATGCCAGGAGGGGAGTAGTGGTGTTTTGTGTTTGGACTAGATGTTATTTCAGAGTCTCTTCTAATCCAAAACATGTTCTTTTTATCCATTTCCTAGACCTCTTCAGGTCTTATTCTAGGTGGCACAGACAGCATAGACTTTAATCCACTAGTAGATTTCAAATGTGTGCATTGAGGTCTCCTCTCTCCGTTGCTGTTATCAGGTCTATTAAAACGTGTAACAGTAACACCTCTTAACTAAGCAAACACAACTGTAAGTCAAGATAGCATTATGAGAATAATGTCTTCAAATTCCTTGCCATCCAAAATGACTAAATTTTTCATCACATCCTAAAACATTTAATCTAAGACTGTAGGAAAGGGGGGGAAAACAACAAATTTTAAAAAACTATCTTTATTTTTTTTCTTACATTTAAACAGGGATGTATTTCAGTTTTAGACATCCAGCCATTGTTTACTTCATTACTTTAGACAGGAAGAAAAAGTATATAAATGCAAATCATATTGGCATACCTACATTAGTGCTGACTGCTTTACTAGAAGAAAACCTTCTTCCACATTAAAATCAAGCACTTGAAAAAACTGCTGAAAAGCAAGTGCCTAGATACTAGTCATTTCAGCAAATAAACAGCTTTTATATATTCAACCATTTTAAGTCCATAATATTCACACCGTCTTGTTATGGAGTTCAGATCATACAAACACTGTAGAGATCAAAAACCTCCAAGAATGAAACTCATCAGGTCTGTGAGAAATACATATACCACATGTACAAGCAACAAATCTGGTAAAGTACTACAAAGAAGGATGTGTTTTCATAACAGAATAGACAAGTGACCTACTTCTCAGCTCAAACAAAAACAAAGAAGTAACTTCATGAGTTTGAAATAATCAGTAACACGCCCTGGTGGAGTGGAAACTTACGACCTGTTATACAGCATGTTTTTGTAGGCCAAGTTCAGGATTTCTAAAACAAAAACTTAAGATTGTGAACAGTAATAATGACAAAAATCAAAGTATACATATGAGCACATAATCCAAACAATAAAATACACTTTTGGCTCTTAATGAAAAATAAATTACAAAATACAATTAAAATCCTTGTAAATGCAATGATTAATTCAAAGATGTACCTTTGCTTTCACATACATTTTAAATGCAACCACAAAACAGATTAAAAAATAAGTATGCCAAAAGACATCTGTGGATAGAAAAAAACTGCTACTTAGCTCTAGAAGAATTATAAAAAACCAGAGATAATCTGTGTTTTGGTCAATAAATCTGTCTAGTCACTTCCATCTTCCACAGCCCTTCTTCAATACCTGGCAGTTAAACATGACAAAACCACAATTATGGCTTTAAAAGAAGCATGTATTTTCTGAAGAAGAAAATATGAAATGGGCTGTCTTGCCTATAGAACTGTTGGTTTGTTCATATTGCAAGCACTTCATTGTACTGTATAGAAGCACCTGACACATCCTTGCCATCCTATGATAATAGTACACTGCAAGACAAGAAAATTCCAGGAAAAAAAATTAAGGAAATTTTGGATGCTCTGGGCTAGTATGCAGTGAAGGGAGAAGTCTAATGCACTTCCACTGCATTTGTTTTCTAAACTAAAGAGCAAAATAATTAACTAATAGACCTCTAACTTTACATGGCATGTCCATATTTTCAAGTTAAAGATGCTGTCAATCATCAATTACCTTAGTGAACATACAGGCTTTAATACTTATTCCACTTTAACCAGATTCAGTATTTGCTCTGTAGAACTCTTCTGAAAGTAATTCAATCTTGTTATCATTACGAGAAGTCAACTTAAATTATACACACATTTGTATTCTTTGCACACTCTTATAATTTCTACTGTACTGCAATTTTCATTGTAGGCAAAATAAAAGCAGGTTTTCAAACCAAGAGGATACTGGAAACACTTTCCATTCATTAGTAGCACCAGCGTTTTGACAACCGTCAACAGTTAAACCAGCCTCCACCGTATCGCTAGACAGGGACAATTTGAGTATAGTAACAATTTGACTAACCAGTAATACTGAGGCAAAAGAAGAAAAACAACGCAAGTGTCATAAAATAAATCTTAAGATTTTATTATTTTGCAATATGGTTGTGTACCTGTATTTTTCTTCAGCATTTTTGAAGAAGATCGCTTTAGATACACTGCTACAAATCCAAGTAACTGATTTATGACATCCGTCTTCATCTAAGACACTGTTACTACTTCCCAGGAAAGAAGAAATACTTCTCAAGTTCAGTTTTGCTCAAGATACTGTTCATTTCTATCATTTCATTGGTCCGTATGTTGATGGTCAAAGAAGCACTACTATTTGACAATACCTTAAAGCTTTCAGAACAGATGAATTAAAAAAACAAAAGATGGATGCAGAAGAACCATATCAAAGCACAGAGGCATGATATTGTTTCTGAGGGAGTCCTTGGAAAATCGTGTTTATTACGGAGGTTTTTGCTTTGGGTTTTGTTGTTGGGTTTAAGATCACAAGACAACAGTTGAACAAATAAGCATTTTCCCATGTTCTGTTTGGTTCTAGTCATTTGTTGCGCTGAATGGTTTTCCTTTTCCTCCGCTTGAATAAGCAGCAGCACCTGCAAATGTGACATGAATTACATATGACATAGAAAGAAACTACAAAACTAAACTGTTTACTGTATGCCTCTCCTTTGAAGTATGTAGCTCAGGTATAGCCAGCACCACAAGGAACACATTTAAGCTCTATTGTAGGCAATTGATTTATTAGATAAAGAAACTGAAGTAGAGATACTTTTGACACATTTCACCTTTTTTTGGAAAAAGGTATCAAACTAAAAAAGCTTACAATACAAGTAGCTATTAAGTTCAGAGTATCGTTAAGAGTATCAAAAAGCACAGGTAATACAGGCCAACTTACAAAAGCAATTTTAAGAATAAAGAATATTCCATTACCTGAGTACTCGTTCATATTAACTGGCAATATGCCAAATAGAAACTTGTGCTTATGATTGTGTCACCTAAACTGTGCACTTAAGACACTATTGTTGCTAAGACAAGAAAACAATTTGAGATTCCTTTGTCAACCAGAACTTGGGAAAACTTTCTGCAAAGTTATTCCACAAGATATTTTAGAAGAAAATGTTCATGAACAATATAATTAATGTTCTGATTCAGTGCTGTGATAATACTACTACAGTGAAAAATCACAGCTTAAATATAAAGAACACTGATATTCTCTCTTCTGCCTTACTGCATACTGCATGAATGAAACTGAAACTGGCAAATACTGTGAATTTAACTTAGCAAATAGAGATAATCTGAAAGTACATGAAAGCACACTACAAAATGAAAAAGAGTTGTATGGAGATAGATATAGATAATATAGAGGAGGACTGCAGAAGTCCTGCAGAAAGTACTTTGGAAAATAAACTAAACAGGAAAGCAACAAGTAACACCAAAAAAATTTAATTCATTTAAATTGTACTGTTGGGTTTATTTTAAGCAACTGCCAGATCCTGAACACCACCTTTAAAAATAAAGCTTCACAGTAAAGTGTTCACAGTGTGTGTGATCAAAACTGAACATGCAAGCTGTCTACTTTAACAGAGCTTGCTCCATGGAGTTCTGTGGTTTGGTTACTGAATTCTCACTTGCAGCGCTGTACACTGAAGAGTCTTAAACTATGAAGTACAACAGTAATGAAAATATAAATGTACTGGATCAATAGCCTTGATCAGTAAATCCTTAAGTTCACCAAGCATTTTATATCACTAAAATTCAGAAGGAATCCAGATAATTTAGTTTGGAATACGGGAAATGGGGAAAGAATTTAAAACTCAGGGAGAATAAGGGGCTAAAAATAAGGTTCTACAGGGGGTGAGAACAACATCCAAAGTAAGGGGAGACAGAAGTTACCTTCTCAAAATATCCAAGGCACTCTGTCGCTCAGTCACTGAAAAAGTAGCAGTGGGCAGAGGCAGACCAGAACTGCTCTGAGAGTTACATAACTTTCAGTAGAAAAAAACATTGGTTATTGATGAAGAGGAAGCCCAGAATTAAAATTCAGTAGGGGAAACTACATAGGTAAGTATTTTTACAGCTAGCAGAAGTATCATACTGTATTCACTAAATTAAAAGTACTTTTTAAAGAAGAGACATAATTGGTTTTAAAGGGTAGTAGCCACTGACTGTAACTGAAATTCCCCCGTAACTACTAACCCTTTTTTTTTTTAGCATTTGCCTATAATCACTAACATCCATTATCACTTAAGCTTTGACTTTCCTTGCAGTTGTATGAACTCGAATTTAGTTTTATTCTTCTTTCACCCCAAGTATTTTATGTACATATATGCCACATATCAAAGCAAAGGATTTTACAGTGCTCCTCCCTTTCAATATGAATTATCCTATAATCCTGTAGATGAGGAAATCCTACCCTCAACTGTGATGGTAAATCACTCGTACACTTGTTTGAGATTAGCAGGCCTCAGGTAAAGCCCACAGAAAAGTTTTGTCTTGATTCATCATATTAGCATATACAGAACCCTGGTTACATAAGTAACTGTAGAAAGATGGAAGTACAGCAGACAGTTAATTTATATTCTAGAACAGCTATCTAGAATTTTAACTCTTTACTCTTTAAATAAATTTTAAATGGAGCACAACCCAAGTAGATCAGACTTCTTAAATGCTTAGGACTACTTGGATCCACCGCAATTCAAGGACACTTTAGGTTTTCTTGCTTTCCTTATCAGAAAATTTTAACTCATCCTTGCTGCAAATATCATACTGTCCTTTATTCCTTCTGCATAGCCTATTTAGTTTGCTATTTCACTGTCAATCAGAGAAAAAGGCACTATGCAATGGTGAATTCAAGAGTTCTATTTTTAACCAACATAAAGCACTACTTTTTTAATCCTCTGGTCTTCTGGAGTTTGCATAATACTACTATGAGTATAATTTCTATTAACAGTTGTTTTGTTTGGTTTCTTTTAATTATAAAAACTATTTAGCTGTATTTCAATTCAAGGAAAAATCACTAAATGCTGAAAATTTTTGTTTGATGTGGGAAAATAAGCATTTTATTAATAGATAACATACCTAAAAAGCACTAAAGGAATGCAAATTCCTAATGAATTGTAAACCACAGGACTGTCTTGGAAATTTGGACTAAAGTACACTGAAACACTGTGTATGTTTAAATCTAGAAGTGCTAGACTTCAACTTGGCTTCAAAGGCCAAATAAATGTAGTTTTAAAATATATGCACCTTTACATGGGATTAAGACAGATCAGACTGTATTGCCTGACTATAAATTTTATGAAAGAAACCCTGAATGAGAGATCCATAGTGCAGAATCTCTCAACTAGTATAATTCGTAACAGAAATGTAGACTTGTTCTTAAGAATATCGTCACTAGAGGGTGTTGTTGTCACTTATACATAATACAGATATTACACTGCTTAGAGCCACATTTAAAGTTATAGATAGGTGCATTATTAAGGACTATTAAACCACAAACTTATTATAATATTCAATATGCATGCAAAAATACAGAAGAGATATGCTTTAAAAATTTCTACTTCTAGGAAAGGATTTTCTTTTTAATAAAGCATTTAATGACTGCTAACCTTTATCTGTAGTTTATGTAACATTTCTAGAGCAGGCAGTATAATAGCAATCTATAAAAATAAAAAACCACTGCACTTTTCCTGTACAATCCAAAGTGACCTTTGAGATATTATCTAAGGTAGCAATCTCAGCATTACAGTTTCAAACATTTCTTGTCCTTGAAACATTATCATACTTTTTTTTCCTATTTAATACCCTTCCTTCTACCATTTGAGCAGTCCCTTGGGCCAACATGCTAAAGCAACTTAATTTGTCATTTGTATTTAGATAGCTGTGCTTTTATATTTGCCATTGAGCATGTGGCAGGCACTTTAGTGCAGGATTAATAACAAGTGTTTGAAGTGGCAAAAAAGATGGAAGATGCAAAAAGGACAGATCATATAATCATTTCCTACTTGCCCTTCTTTGCCATCCCACAGAAGAGCCTTTTGGTTACCCAGATCACACATGCTTCATAGAAGCAACTGTTCTGATGGCTAGCAAACTACAGTAAAGACAGGTTAATTGCTCACTGATAAATGGAAGACCATCTGTAGAAGATCATGGAGAGATCTGTAGAACCCCAAGTGTCGGGGCAGCACAGTGATCAGGTTAGTTTTCTCCTTGCTTTACAACTTCAGTAAGTAACAACTGAAATAGGGCAGGTAGCTACTTTTCTAAAAACCCAAACCAACAAAAACAACCAAACCAACAACCCCCTCCGCCCCCAACACTCACAAACAAAACAAACCCACCAAAATGCCCAAAACACAACACCCACTGCTAAGTCACACTAACTGCACAGCCACCATGAAAATGACATGGCATAAGATTTAGAATAAATACTGCACATGAGTACATAAATATTTATTGAACAATGAAATGTTTGGTTAAATGTTGGTTAAATGTCCCAAAACAAAAAAATTCTTACTGAAGAAAAAAAACCTAAACTTATCCTTTCTGATCTACAGCATTTCAGTGAAATGGTAGCAGAAGCTCTAATATTCAGCTAAATTACATTTGTGTTCATAGTTAAAATCACACATAATGGGGGCAATCCCATATGAGGGGCACCCTTTTTTGAATCTTTTAAATAAAGATATAGTCATGCTAAGTTTCTAAACATAAGAAGACCTCTAGAACAAAGAATGAAGCATTTCTAAAAAAGATTCACATTTGTCTCCCCAGAGTATGAGGAAAAGTTACACACAGAAGATATGAGCAAGGTTAGCTTTGTTCATACTTTCAGGTGGAGAAAAGATTATGAAAGAGGTACAAAGTGAGAGTCTTTTGAGAAAACAGTATCTCCTTAAAACCAAAAATACCCCTGTCACAGACATGAAGGATACTAGAAATCCCATTCCCTTACACTATTCTGCAGCATAAAACCTATGAACGAAATTTGAAATGTCTCACAACTTTTGATACTAAGCTTGTAATTATCATATTAAAATGTAAAATTATCTAAATCTCCTAAAGTGTTGTTTCTGAAAAAGTATGTGTACCTATGCATTGATGTTTGACAGGAAAGCTGGAGAGGGGGTGTGGGTGACTGGGAATGAATGCATGTTAATTACGGCCAAACAACTTCTACCCCTAGAAAAGCCTCCAGTGATTGAGGAAACTGCAGTTTAAACAGACAGTGCTGAAACACTAATTTGACTGTTTCATACTCAAAAAAAAAAGAAAATTAAACTAAAGAGTAGGACACTGAGACTAGTTATTTTGTCTGTAACAAAACCAGTTAAGAGTAGGCCAGAAAGGTCAAGGATAGCATATTTGTCCATTATGTACTCACATCAGAAGGAGTGAACTTCTACATTTCTAAAGCAGCTGAGCATCTTGGCTCCTGAGAAGTCTCTTAACTTTCTGCAGGTAACTAAGTAAAGTAGGTAACTAAAAATGGGTTTAATTGTGCTAAGCACTGCCCGAAGTGGAAAAAATTTGATCTTTTTCTGTGTGCACATGAGCAAAAGGGAAGTTATCACTGTGCTTATCTGAAGAGAGGGGACAGGGAATTTACATATGGGCAGCCTATCAACATCCTTGTGCTTTGGGATTTTTTTTGTTTCAAACATATACATATAAGAAAATTTGTATTTTAATAAGAAAATAATGTATTTATAAAAGAAAATGTATTCTTGACAGTAAAATCCTACAGTACTCTACAAAGATGGCAGCAAAGAATTTAGTTCTTCTCAGTGCTCACAGAAAACCAGTGCAAAAACATGGCCCTACAGACACCTCCATTCAAAATTATTAATTACACATGCAAATGAAGCTTAACTACCAAAATAAGAATCTGTAAAACAATTGCGTCAAGAAAAAAATTGCACTTTGAAAAGCTTCCCTTTTCGTAAAAGTTAGGAAAATGGGTCATAGAAAACTTGCAGCTACTGAATTGTTCTGCTGCTAATGTATCCTTCATACTTGTGTGCCTCTATATTACAGTAAACTAGGTCCATATCCTTGTAAAATCCTATTTTAAGCACTATCATAAAATAAAACATGTTGGAATTCATACTGCCTTTAGCTATCAAGAATACTTTTCTGTACGATTTTGCAAGTCTGAGTTTACTACTCAAATATATAAACATTAGTTGTCCATCCCATGTTAACAGACCTTAGTATTTTCCCTTTCATTACACTGTAACATTAAGGAACCCTGAAGTTATGTTTTAGTGATTAGTTAAAAGGTTGTCACAGAACAATATGCTGGTAAATACTTTGTTTGCAGAGATAACTGGCAAAGTGCAAACATTTGCACTTATTCATGTGAGTTATTTTCTAGATGTTAATACACTAGCTGAATGCTACAATATCTGAAAAGAATGCTTTCCCCTTTCAAACAGAATAGAAAGTAAGAAAAAATATTCTAGTACCCATTAAAAAGGTTGACATAAAGTACATCGCAGACTACAGAACTTAAAAGCAAGCAGGATATGAAGCAGGCAGAATAGCTCCTGAAGGTGGCTTTTTCTAAAAACAGTTAATTGTTTCACAGAATTGAAATGTATTTTGTCGTTTCTAAACAGACATTTTATTTTTAAGTTCTCTGAAATTAGTTTTAAACCCAATAACAAGAACAAAGCTCCTGGGGCTATTTCTGCCTGCCTGTGCTGTATAACTCACCACATGTTCAACACTTTCTGGCAGCTATACAGAAAGAGAGTAAGGGAAAAAAGAGAATCAGAATACCACATAAAGGAAAAATTTTACATCTTTCACACATGGCTTTTGGTAGTCAGAACACTATTTTAAAATAAGTATTTCAAAATTAGTTGGAATATCAAAAATGCATGCACTTCTCTAGCCAGCATAGCAAGATATGTCATTGAAGACTTAGCCGAAAAAAGCACAAGCTATAGGAATTCTACTATTTAAAAACTTAAAGGCAAAATTAAGTATAGCACTATAGTTTTTCCCCTCACCAATGGCTATTCAATTCAGATAATATTTTCTGAAAACCTATATGAGAAAAATATTGAAGCAGCCGAGCACACAAGATCCAAAGGATATAAAAAGAAGGACATACTTTGTTTCATCCATTACTTCTACTTCTGCAGGAGCTGTGATGGGTGCATTTGAACGGCCTGCGGTTGGGTCATCTGTGTTCAGTTCTCCATTTGTTGAGCTTACTACCTGAAATCACAAGAAAAACCTGAAATTATGCCAGTGCCAGACATACATTTGTTAATTCCTGAGGTTACAATACCTCTTAAAAAACCCAGTAATTTTTGTTATTTCCATAGTTATTTTTATTCCAGTAACAGTACCTTTTCCAGATTTTATTCTGGCATCTCTGTGCTCTTGTAATTTTCCTTTCATATCTATTAATGGAACTGTCATCTACATGACAGACTCAAGGTGAGTGGAAGAAGCAAAGCAACTCTGTGGATCAGATTTATTTATCTCCCCCACATCTCTTCAGAGCCTTAAGGGAAGGCACTAACCACTTTTCTGATACCAATTCAGTCTATCTCTACACCTTCAGTGTATTTATGCTCCTTAGCTTAGGTCTTTACATTCAGAGTGAATATGAAGGCCTGATTCAGTTGTATCTCAAAGAGCACTCACCAGAAAAGGTGAAAACTAAGACCATCTTCTAGACCTAAGAGTATAGATGGTGTCCAATTTTTAGAACACAAAAACACCTACTGCCAAAAAAATTAATAAAAATCAGATTAATCTTCATTCCTATTAGTTTACTCTCAAACTCCTATGTAAATTGTTCAAGTCACCGTGAATGCTGTGGTTCTCTGGGAATATTTGTTTTGACTTTAAACCAAGGGGAACCCAATATTCTCTCTCAGCTCCTGTCAGCTTTCCTGCATGACAAATGGAGCCATTCCAGAGGCCTCTCTGTTATCCACCCCATAGAATATGAAAAGGAAGATGGTTAACCAGTTGTACACAAGTATCTATCTGATCAGAGCTGCTGACAGTGCTAATTGACCCATTAAAGACTTGACTGACCACGTGGAGAGGTCTACTAGCTACTAAGTAGCAGCAACTGCTTGGCAAGGCACCAAGCATAAAAATATCATTCTGGACAAATAACACAAGAGTTTGCAGAAAACATCTGTAAAAAATTAATCAGCTATAGAGACCAAGAGCAGTCCATAATTCAAGATTATTACCAGCTGTTGCCTGACGGTCAGAGATTAAGGTAGATGAAAGGACAGGGAAGGAAAGTCATCACCATAATATTATTTCCCTCACTCTTCCAAGCTCTCCTCTTAATACAGCAGTTATGTCTCATCTATTTATAACCAGAGCTAAGAGTCTAGTCTATGGAGGCTTGTTTTGTGGTTCCCATCATAACTAAATACAGAGCTTCAGAAGTTTGCTGCACTCCAGGCGTTTTCCATGCCATATGCTGACATCAGGACAAGTTTTCTCCTTTTTCTGATTTCACTAAAATAGGAGCCACTGCAAAAATAACCCTAGAAGCTTGTAACAAAATAAAAAAATGTCTGAGATTGCAGGAATCTAGCTACTTAAATTTCAGTCAATATAAGCGAAGGAATTATGGGAGATTGGACTTTATTTCTGCAATGATAAGTAAGTCAATGGAGTGTCAACAGGGTATCTTAAGCTTAGTTTCGTATCATTGGGCACGACAGAAGCACTTCAGATTCAGTGACAGAAATAGGTAGGAATTGTACTTTAACAAACCTTAAGACAGTGGGGAATGCATCCTGAACCAAACATCCTGAGTTAGTATTTATCGGGTTTTACAGAGTCACAGAATATTCTGAATTGTCATCACTGTCCAACCACCTCACCAGGTATCTTACTGTGAAGATCATTTCATTGCTTCTTGTGAAATACCCAGAGTGGAAAAGTGCATCAGAAGTATTTTCTAACTAAGATAGGAGCAGTCATAAAAATGTAAGGGTAAAAAAAATTTGCTCAACTTGCCCACCAAATGAGTTTGGTTCCAAAGGAAGCACAGAATGGTTATGGCTGGAAGGGACCACTGGGGGGGTAACGCTCACATGCAACTTCCTGTGCATAGTTATATAACTAACCACAACTACAGCCCATACTAATCCATGTGCAGCAATATCACACAATTAACACTGTAGTTAACCTTGCCTGCAGCCCTAATAATGCAGATTTCTGCTCCATAATCTAGACTTAAAAAGAACTTTTCTAAAAACTTTTCTAAAGGATCCGTGCTCAAGATTATGTAACAGTGGTTGACGAGAAACAGAGGCCTTTGTCTTCAGTTTACTCAAATAAAAGTAGGGTACATCAAGAAAAAACAAGACCCTTTCTGGATGGGAAGCAAATACAATACAACTTATCATTCCTAACTGTTGTAAAGAACAGGTCACAGTTTGCAGAGGCATTTGCAAGAACTCCTATTTTCTTCTCTTTTCCTAAAAGCAAATGAAAAAATGTATGACTTTTACACAAATATCAAACACACTGCCCAACTGTAGCATCTGTAGAGCTTTCACATGACATTCTCCCTCACACTTCCTTCCCAGGAGTGCCTGTGCAATGATTCACATCTATCTTCTCGGACAACACATTCAAAAAAAGAGATCCAACTCAACTACGCACATATCTTCATTTGAATTGAAAAATATTAAAGTAGGTATCTAGAACTTCTTCCTATATTAATAATATTTTAAGTATTATGTATGTGTTGTACTAATCTAAACTGACAATCTTTAAAGTGTTGCAGTGGGGATCCTGCAACATGCATATACCAAACCAGGAGTCCCGTGGAAAGGAAATATATATGGACAGACAGATCCTTGCTAGATGTTTCAGAGATGTTTATTTCTCCAGCC
>NW_008236932.1:1828358-1867442 GCF_000691975.1 Corvus brachyrhynchos | reverse complement strand
GCGCTCGGTGCACGTGGCCTGGGCCGCCCGGTCCCTGCGCCAGGCTTCCCTTCGCCAGGACACAGCTGACATTGCTCAACAGTCTCGGTAACTAAATAATATTCACGAAAATATTCTTCCATCGGCATATATTTTGACTCCAGTATTAACTGTGTCCAAATGGTTTTCCAAAAGCCCTTGGTAAGAATTAAATCCCAAGAAACATAGAAAAAGTTCTTAAACAACCATGCCAGGAAGTGTTTCAGTTCTTTTTGAGCTTGAATCAAGCTAAAATTTACAAATCGTTGTTCAAGAATCATTTTAAGTTTAAGATAAATGTCCATATGCGGCTCTGAGAGCCAAGAGTCTTCCCACGGTTCCTCCATAGTTTAGATATGGAATAGCAAAGCAAAACCAAGAAGAGGAATCCAAAGTTTCCAGGGTTTACTCACACAAATCAGTCGCTTAGGGATCGGGGACCGTTCTGCTCTCAATTCCCACCATTATGTTGCAGTGCGGATACTGCAACATGCATCTATCAAACCAGGAGTCCCGTGGAAAGGAAATATATATGGACAGACAGATTCTTGCTAGATGTTTCAGAGATGTTTATTTCTCCAGCCGCATGGCCGGAGCTCTGCCCAGGAACTGTTCCAGTCACGGGACCAAGGGTCCTTCTGCCCGCGCAGGGAACACAAACCAACCAATGGGAACGAGGCTGAGCAGGGGCAGGGAAACCCCGTGTCTGTGCCCTCAGGGCCCCTCTCCCAGGGCTACACGGCAGGGGAGGGACCCCAACATTAAAGTAGGCAAAATCATCCTCTGCTGGGGTCAATGCACTACTATCTGGTAAAAAAAAAAAAAACAAAGCCTATTGCAGCTTATTCTTCAAACTGACTTCAAACTTACTAGTTTTTCTTGACAGTGGTTTCCATTAACTGGACAAATCTCTTTTCAAGACAGCTTTTGTCCTAAGTTGGCTTATTATTTTGACTGTTTACTTTAAAAGAATTCAAAACCCTTTGTCGAAAACTTCTCACCAGATAGCAAAAGCCCGTCCTGCCTTGCTCTGGTCAATGACAGACAATCTCTGTCTCTTTGACAGATATCAGGGAGAAAGAGACCATAATCTTTCCCACACACATACACACCCAAACACATTCACCAAATACACAAACAAAAACTATCAAGTGTAATTGTCTGTTGCATGACTTAGTTTAGATGGGAGGAATATGAAGTTCTTCTTTCTGGAAAGAACTATGACCACTGAAAGCATAAGTGAACCAAACGGTATGTAGTATAAATCCAAAAAACAGCATCAGTCATGCTTCTCCAGAATCACAAATGTCCTGAGTTTCACACAAATCTATTACTGCCAAAAGCAGCTCTGGGAGCTCATCACTAAGATGAAGAAAAAAGAAACTAACAAAGGCCCATACAAAGGAGTACAAGAGATAGGCAGGAGTGCTTCAATTCTACTGTCAGTAAGGCTACAGCTGTATGAATTTAATTCCATGTTAATCAGTACTCTGCAATCTGACCTAAAGCCTTTAATCAGTTAGGCCAATCATTACACTTTTCTCTCCAACTACATGCCAATCAGCTCAAAAATCTGCCCAACACAGGCAGGAAGACACGGGAATACAACAGAATTGAGCAAGAATAAGTCATCCAGAGGACATCGTATGCACTGAAGGAGTGGTACACCAAATTGTGTAGCCAGAATGTGCCACAAATCAGGCACAATGAAAATTCATCACAGTAGATCCACATAAAAAGTTAAAACTTTAGGAGAGAGAAGCACTGATACATGACCCCAAGTTTGCTCTAAGAAAAATTTTTAATTTAATTTTTCTGCTTGTGACTCAAGTTGGAATGGATTTCCCTTGATGAAATCAATGGCCTGATGAAAAATGCGAGGCACAATTCATCTCTTAGAAGACTTGAATACCACTACAGTGAAAAAATTAGGATATTTAAGTTATGGTTTTGCACCTAAAAGTTCTGTTAACAAAATGCAGATGAACATTTTTCCCTGAATAGACAAAGAATTAGGTTTCAGAAAACAAACATTTTAAAAGTTTCAAATTAGAAGTATTTCAATATTGAAGATTAACTTAAGCTGTTCACCTAGTTTCAATAACCACTAAACTGAAAACTACTTTAACCATTTTTATAAACTTATGCTCATTGAAATTTAGTTACTTCAAATTTAATCAGTTCTTTAAAAGTTTAATATGAAGAGCATCTATATAAAGAAGCATTGGTTGTTTCTTGCTACCCTCTATGCCATGAGGTAAAGAACCAAAAATTCCACTCACTAGCCATTAATGACACATTAATTGTGGAACAGATTGATTTCTTCAACACATGATCCTCAGGAAGCTTGGTAAGGGCCATTTATAACAGACAAAGTTAAGCCTAAATGCCAGTTCCCTAAATGGCAACAGTAAATCTTCAGCCTCTTTACTTTTAGATTAGTATGTAAACTAACCTTTTACTTGCTATGTTCAAAAAAACAGTTAGAAAGTGTGCCATAAAAAACAAATTTTGCTGATTTTCATTACTATAATCACAACAAGGAATTGCAAAAATTTTAAACAGACATAGAAAAAAACCCTTCATTCCATTAAGAATCTCAATAACTGAATTCTCCACTCAAAAAAAAAAAAAAGCATTCGGTAGTGATATTACACAATCATTTATTTTACCTTCAAAAAGTTTTCCGTTAAGACAAAAGAATAAAAGTCATCACAATACCTTTTTAGTTCACAAAAGCTTAGGAAAATTTATTTGTTTCATCTAATGCTTTAGTATCTTCACTTCTTGAAGGAGAGGAATCTTGCAATTCAAAACTACTGACATCAAATATAAAAACCTTTCAAGCAGTTTCTAAGTACTTTACTGGGAACTCTTTAACCCAATCTTTCAATCTAACCTCCTTTTAAAGAATTTCCCAATGGGAAAACAGAAAGAGAAAAGGTAAGAGGAAGATCAGTGAGTAAAAAAAAGTAATGGAACAGACTAATACAGTCTTTATGAGTGTACAAGCAGATTGTAGCTCATGCAGATAAAGAAATAATTCGGTGTTGTACAACTGACATTTTGCGAACTGAGGCAAACTTACAAAAACAAAGGCACAAAAGAAGTTGTTGAATGAATTGCTGGGAGGTATCAGTTGATCATTAATAAGTCTACACAAACTAGAAAGATGGACTGAGGTAAATGGAAAAAGGGATGTCTTCCCTTTACAACTCAATTTCCTAATACTATTTGAACTTTAACTGATGCTACAAAGCATAATTAGACATGTCTAAGCACATTAGGATCTTCTGAACACAGGCCTAGGGTCTGGGATAAATTAAATTAATGCAAAAACCAGAACAGTATCTATTAATGAACAAACTTGTTTGAACCTCAACAGTTCCCACTTAAACTTATCACTAGGAGCATACAAATGTATGCTAACAAATATATACACCAACATTAAGTCCACTTGATGTTAGTATGTCACAGAAAAGAATCACTAGCACATTTTAACAATCTCCTAAAAAAGAACCTCAGAGATGACGGCAGCAGTAGTATTACAGATGACTAATAGCACTGACCTAAAAACATTCCACTGTCACTTCAAAATAATCTGACAGATTTTCATATCTTGCAGAAAAATTGATAAAACTGATATCTAAGATGAGCAATGGCTCACTAACATCACAGAAAAAAATAAATACACTTTAACTTCACACTTCAGACTTAACTTTTCCTTTGAATAATTTTCTGTGGAACTTCTGGAATTTGTCTCCTTGAAAGCAATTAAGAATCCAACTGAAGCAGCTAGCTAATGAAGCAACTTAACAAATAGCATGATTCAGTAAGTATGCCTGCAACAAAGGGGTATTTGGCAACAGCCAGAAGCTATGTCACAGCATAACTGAAGATATTATGTGATTTTGTAAGTGCCCTTAACAAGGAAGCATGACCACTCCACAACAAAAAGCAACCCTGCTGCACAACACCTGATCTTCAAAGACACAGACCATGGCTGCAGTTTCGCACAGTGCTTTATTCACGTGGCAATTGCTTAGCCTCAACTGATCTAAATGATCTGAACTCAGACAGACTGCCTGTATCCTTTGAGGAAAAAGAATAGAAACAACACTATATTAACAGTAAGGAATACTAGTGTTACTGGTGTTATTTCCTAGAAAATGTTCTCCCCATCCCCAAAGGGTATTTAGCATATTTTACAAAGGAAGAAAATTTCTTATAATGGTTGCATTTTACCTGACAAAGAATAAAACATTTCGTAAGCGCCATGATTGCCAACAGAGACATATGATGACACTTCAAAAGTTCTACTAACCGTAATTTAACAAATTCAGTGGGTATTTTTCGAACCTAAAAAAAATGGGAAAAGAAATTCTGGAAGAAACTTCAAATCCATTTTTGATTCCTCATGACTATGCTGTTCCCAAAAGATAAATAATTACCTTTAAAACTTATGTTATTGAGGGAACAATTGTAATTCAAGTTAGATACACAGGTGAAGTTTTTTAAACACTTCTGAATGGGAAGCACAAAACATTTAAACTTTTCTTGATACACAGTAATAATTATCATCTACTAGATTTTATTACATGACACATGACAGCTGTTTCTAAAGCAACAAAATTTTGAGAATGTTATCACACTGACAGGACTGCAGCACTGTTTTCTGTACCCTGAACTTTTTATTCTTTCTTCAGGTCTTGACAATTTTTTTCCAAAACAAAAACTTCAGAAGAAACACACGGAACTTAGATTGTCATAATCAAAAATGCAGTAGACAATTTCCACACAACACCTCCCATCCAGGTAAGATTTCCTAAATCTAAATCATTTTCATTTGGGACTCAAAGCTCAAAATCTACATAGACTTCACAGCTGCATTTTGAATCTTTCAGTATTAATTCATTACGTATTACCCCAACTATTTCACCCTAAATATATTCAAAGAGCAAGACATCAAAAATTTCAAAAATTAATCTAAAAAATTTAAAACCAACCAGAAAAAAAATCTTCTTTGAATATGAAATAAACGAATAATAAATAATAATAATAAAGGAAAAGCTGTTAGTTTCTTCTCATTTTTTTCACTGGTATGTGTGAGGTACTGCCCTGGGAACATTCTTCTAGTCAATTATTGTTTGAATAAAAGGAGTACAGTTTAAGCAAATATCACTAAATAGCATCTTAATTTGAAGTTTACTTAAGGAACAAAAAATATTACTTGAGCAAAACTGAATTCAGTGAACAGTGTTTTTCAGTTGCTGATACAACTAACACATTAAAAGTCTAAACTTCAGCTGCTTGCACTAAGGTAAGCATATATTCTCTAAAAAGACAGTTCAACTGTTTTAAGACTTTCACTAAGAAACATGCAAGAAAAATTCTATAAACAAAAAGTTCCATAGTTTCAGCACCTTTTTTAATTTCAGTTTGACAATTGAACTGTGAAGTAATAAATAACAGCAGAAATTTCTTGGTAAGAAATCTTAATATGAAAATATGAATTATGGTACATTACAGGAAAATAGTATTATGCAATGCAAAACAACTGATTTAAGTCATGCAAAGAAGCAGAAAATACCTGTACAGAGCCACCATGTCTGTCAGATGCCAGGTGAGCCCTCAAATGATGTGGATTGGATTGCTGTGAGTCCCAAGCTGCCCTATGGTCTGTAGACTATCATTTTTGAATGTATTAGGATTTATGCAAAAGAAGAAAAAAAAATTTAAAATAAACAATTTGTGCATTATTATAAATTATTTTTAAAAAGCACAGAAGCACTACACACTCAATCCCTATATAGATTGCACTTCCACATTATCAACATACTTACACATGCCTTCATATACATTTTCACAGAGAGGTGAAGCAGCTAAACCTCAAAATTCCTAGTAAGAAAAAGCACACTAAGACAACCCTGCAATTTTGCTTAGGTAAATAGACACAGCTCTGAATTCCTAACACTGTTACCACCTTAGTCATTAGCCTCATTTAAAAAAAACAGAAGTGAAAATGTCATACATACATGTTAGAACTGAAAGAGAGGATACAGTGCATGGAGGAGAGACAGCAAATAAAGAAGTGTGAGTAGGGAGAAAATACACTACTGATTCACTACACTGCCTCAGAGCTTCAAACAAGCAAGCTTTTAGGAGATATTTATGTATTTCTATGTCTGTAGACTTTAACAAAGATCTACTTAAATCAATGTAAAAACAAAGAAAACCTAGAGTCAATTTTATTCGCAAATTCTAATAAAAACATAGCACAAATCATTTGACAAAAGACATAGTAATGCTGATAATCTTACATGAGTATCTTACCTGATTTTTGGATTGCTGCAATCTGTCTCTGTGCTGATACGCTTCTCTGTTTGAAGACATTGCAGGGTCTGAATGTATTGAACCCACTGGAGTAGGCTACAAATATAAATAATATGTACCAACTGGTAAAAAAAATAAATTTCTAAGTCTCACCAAAAGCTACAGGTCTGTAATAGAAAATAATCTTTAAATCTGACAGTTTCAAGTAACACAAAATTATCAGATTAAAGCAGAAGCTTCACTAGATATTTACTAATACCAATTTTAAAAAAAGCAAACCAAGACTTACAGAATTTAATGAAGTAGCAGTCCTAAGTATGATCACACATTAATTTTCTGGAAGACTTTACACTGTTACTTTTGCAGTTAGCAGTTAAGACATTCTGATGAAATCTGATGAAAGTCCTAAAGTAATTTTTAATGCAAAACACTGAAAAAATATTTTGCAATAAATACTATAATTCTTTCAGAGTCACCTAGAGAACTGCAGAATGAACTGTATAATCGGAAACTGGTCAAAATAATACATATTAGCCCTCCCTTCCCTATGTGTTAAAAAGAAGTGAAAATTTTGAGAAGCTGAAGAAAACCCCATCCTCTACCCTTTCTTAAAGTATATAAACAGAGTGTTTCTGAAACCTTAGATGCTCTGTGATGAAATATGCAATGAATGATGCAATATGAAATATTTCTTCATAATGAACTTATAAGTATCTGGAGTATACCTCATATGCAGAGAAGTTATAGGTCTGCATTTTAAAAATACTGGGAAAAAAAAAACCTGCAACCATGACAATCACCTGCAAAATATTATGCTCCTTCAACTCAAAAACCAATCTGAATTTCTACGACCTCATTTTGGATTGAGCAGAGATGCACTTTGACATTAAGGGTACATTTGGAAAGAGACTGAATATGAAACACTCAAGCTGAAAGATAATGTTAGAACATGCATCTGCAGATGGACTTTTAATAGCAGCTGTTCACAACTCTAATAGCAGCGTAGAGATGCACACATCTTATGAAACTCAAAACTGATCACAGAAAAACCCATTCTATTACTAACAGCTGAACTGTACTCACCAACTGTTTGCCAATCCAGTCGTATTCATAATCAAACAAATAGCCTTTTCGATCAAGTAAGTCTGTGAAGAGCTTTCTCAAGTAGTCATAGTCTGGCTTTTCAAAAAAATCTAGCCTTCTTACATAACGTAGGTAAGTAGCCATTTCCTCTAGATAAATAAGAAGTATACATATTTGCCAACATCTGTTTTAAAGGAACTCAAAAAAACCCCACCACCTTATTTCATTTTAAAGCAACTTGTACATCTCACCATAAAATCTGAACAGTTGTTCACCATGAAAAAGTGGTGAACAGAAAAAAAAAGTTACTTAACAGTAATAATGTTCTTTGACATGCTACCATATTCTGAGATATATTGCCATATTCCAAACATATCCAAGCAAGTGACACCTCACTAATTTTTCCTTCGCGTTACCTGTTGAGATCTTCTATTCAACATTCCAATTCTAACGCACAGTGTGCAAGAAAGCGTGGAGAGAAATGCCTCTACTTTCTTCATTCCAATGAATTTTACAGAGACAAGACTAAGGAAAGGTAAAAAAGGGGTATACAACATAAAGCATCAGCCTCCTGTCCACAAGGCCTACTGCGGACGGATTTCCTTTCATTTGTCATGAGCTACTCTCAGCATATCCACTTTGCCTATCAATGGTATTTTGATTACTTTTCAAGATGTTTACTTATATTGCGGCAAAATCACATCCATGTCATACACGTCCCCTGTTCCAAGCACTTTATTACTACTTTTAGAAAACATCGTATTTGCTTCTGTCCAGTTTTCCAACGCCTCATTGATTCTGCCTGTACTTACAGAGAACTAGAAGTGACACCTGAAACTTGGAAGTTATTTTAAAAATTATTGTAAGCTGTTTCTAATGCACCTTGTTTTTAATAGGGGTATGATATCAGATTTGAGCTGAAAAGGCTTGCAAAATTCTCAGTGTGAAGATACAAGCGCAGACTAGTTGATCACTGTAACCATACATACAGTATTTTTTTAATGTTTCCTTTAGAAGAATCTATATTTGAAGAACGACAGCATTAGCCTACTGCTGCTTCAAAGGATAATTCTTCTATTTGAGCCCAGTCTTGTTTAACTTATCCATCAATGACTTGGATGAAGGGGCAGAGGCCTCCTCAGCAGTGTCACTGGCAACATAAATCTGGGATGACTGGCCAATACCCCAGGGTACTGTGCAGCCCTTCAGAAGGACCTTGACAGGCTGGAGAGATGGGCAGGGAGGAACCTTCTGAAATTCAGCAAAGGCAAATGCAGGGTCCTGCACCTGGGGAGGAGCAAGCCCAGGCACCAGCACAGGCTGGGAATGACCTGCTGGAAAGCAGCTCAGTGGAGGAACTGGGGGTGCTGGTGGACAACAAGCTCTCCATGAGCCAGCAGTGTGCCCCGGTGGCCAAGAAGGCCAACGGCATCCTCGGGTGCATTGCAAAGAGCAGGTTGAAGGAGGTGATCCTGTTCCTCTACTCAGTGGCTGTGTCCAGTTCTGAGTTCCTCAGTAAAAGAGAAACATGGAGCTCCTGGAGTGGCTCCAGCGAAGGGCTATTAAGTTGAGCAAGGGACTGGAGCATCTCTCATGTGAGGAAAGGCTGAGGGAGCTAGGCCTGTTCAGGCTTGAAAAAAGGCAACTGAAATGGGACCTGATTAATACCTATGAATATCTAAGGGGTGGTTGTCAAGAGGATGGACCAGGCTCTGCTCAGTGGTGCCCAGCAATAGAAGGAGAGGCAATGGGCAGAAACTGATGCACAGGAAGCTCCACCCGAACATGAGGAAGAATTTCTTTACTGTGCAGGTGACTGAGCACTGGAACAGTTTGCCCAGAGCTTGTGGATTCTCCTTCACTGTAAATATTCAAGATCACCTGGCAACACCCTGTGCAGCGTGCTCTGGGATGGCCCTGCTTGAGCAGGGAGACTGGACCACACGACCCACTGTGGTCCCTTCCAACCTGACCCATCTGATATTCTGGAATCTACTATGCATACTCTAATTTTAAACCCAGATATTAAGCAATTACCTATGCCAGTTTCATTTTATAAATTAATACATAACATTTTACTAACAGCAGACATTACCTGGGAAGTTTTCACACAATACTTCTATAGGAGTTGCTCGTTTAGTGTCTCCAATTTTCTGGTAACGTTCTTTTAATGTATCAGCCTACGACAGAAGAACAAACAAGCTTTTGAAGTTATACAGCTTGCAGACACACATTCAAAAAAACCCCAAACACATCAATAAAAGCTGATGATCTGAAAATAGGACAGAGGAAGACATCAAAACCCACTACCTTTAAACCTTGCCATGGAAGACTTCCTCTGAGAAAATACATAAACATATGACCCAAAGCTTCCAAATCATCTCTTCTGCTTTGTTCTGAAACAAAATGCAAATATTATTAGAAATTTCAATCTGTGTAATTTTACATTATATTTTAAAAACTAGCCTCCAAATTATATAATAATAATTGTTAGGTATAAAGTACTTGAAACCAAACTGTGCATGTGGGGGTGTTCTTGTGTACTATGGACTGCCTTAAGAACACAGCTAAACCCAGAAAAAAAGCAGGTGCAAACTGCAGGTATACTCATCTCAACAGCACTTTAAGCAAATGATCTTACTGTAAGAAATCGTTCTTACTGTAAGAAATCGTTCTTATTCTAAAACACATTTGACCCTTAAAATTGCATTTTAATTCTGACTTTTTTTTTACCTATTATTTGTGAACTTGAAACAATTTAAGAAAGCTTCAACAGAATTAATTTTTCCTCTAAAAAATCATGGAGAAGATGGTGTTTTCTTCAGGGACCCATTATGGAATTTCTGAGCCAAAGGTAGATTGAAGAAGGCTCAGAAGTACTATTATTTGAACAGAAAGCAGCATGTACCTTCAGCCTGCTATCAAGTCTAGCTGACATATGAGCTTTCACAGAACACAATGCCTGGCAAAGCTACAATTTTTCATCTGCAGTAAAGCAGGGGCAGTCCTTCAAAAAGCTCACATAAGGTTAAAGAAAAAGAAAAGTAACAAGTAAAACACAGTGTATTCAAAGTTTTCAAAGTATATTTCACATAGGTTTTAAATTAAATCCATCATTCTTGGGAAAACTAAAGGTTATAAAGAATAGTGAGTCTCTAAATTACTAGCAGAAAACAGATCTTTTTATTTCCACCTAACTTCATTCTGTATTGCTGTTGAAAGAAATGTTACACATTGTAGTACGTATTGTAGTAAGAGGCAGTATTTAATTCTACATTTGACTTTGTCCCTGACACAAGGAAGAAAAACAAAATAGTAACATTGTTTCTACTCGGTATTTCACAAAACAAAATTACTATGCTTTGATAACAAGAGAAATGGAGCAGGAAGGTAAAAGAAAAAGATGTTTGTTTGATTTTTTGAACACAGAGAAGTCAACAAAGCCAACCTGGCCCTGATCTGATCAACAGATAATATTGCCATAAATATATTGAATCTGAAGAACAATTTTTAGTTTTCGTATAAATAGAACAATGTACTTACTATGCTGTTTCCTAGCCCTATCTTCTCATTTGAACACTAAATAAACACATATTATCAAATGAGTAAGCAAATCCCAAAAAAAGGATGGTGGTAAGATGTAGGCTACATCTAGGCCCTCACTTCATCACACATCTGCCAGCCACATGAGGCTCTTTCAGTGATTTCTCCTTCACTCATTTCCATGTTTCCAATTCCCTTGCCAACACTCGTGTTCACTTTTGCACTCTTGTTGTCCACTGCTGCCACTTGTCTCAGTGAGGGAACTCCAGACAATTTGGTCCTATCTGAATTTCTCTGCTGCCTCTGCAACATCCCACTTGCTGACCACATGCTATCCTGATACAATCTCATAGGTTAAGAAGAAAGCAGGAGTAAGCTGCAAAGTTCTACACCTGACAGGTTTCAGAGCGTGAAAGAAACGTTAGGTCCAGTTGCTGGCAGAAATCCTCTGCTCTTTATGAGGTAGAATGAACATGCAGAAAATCACTACTTCAGGGACAGTGCTCCTGACAGACACCTCATGCAATGCAGTGCGTTTGATGTAACGCGGATCAGTGCTAAGATGGTGGCAAAGCATATGAGGATGTTGAAAGTGTGCAACAGATGGTCCACCCCTGGGCAACACTAAGGTATGGCCCTTAAAAATGTACTGGAATGTTCCACTTGGTCTTTGCTAAGGGACAGTAATTCCTCTCTTTCAATTAATTTCTATGAGTTATGCCAATGAAAAATTAACCTTTTCTCTTTAAAAAAACCAACCAAAGTAATAGCATCTTATTGAGGCAATTGCTCTTTTACAGAGAGTCCTATCTATGACACTTTTAATCTTTATTATTTCAAATTAAGGTGTTTCGTGGTGGTATTTTGTTGGGGGTTTTTTTGGGGTTTTTTTTTTGTTGTTTTGTTTTGTTTTTTAATGAGATGTGGACTGTTGGCAATATTTCTGTAGGACAACAGAAATTTCTTTGGGAACTAGGATAGAACATTTAAATTCACAATGCCCTCAAAAATATGCTACAGGAAAGGATTTTGTGTTTGTTTTAATTTGCGGGACAGGGACTGTTATTTAGAATCCATGCAAGTTCTTCACTGATCACTTTGGAGTAATTAAGAAACAGTAGTCAAATATCCTTTCCTATGGAAATCTTCAAGATGAGCCTGAAAAACAGGAAATCCAAAGACTATCCTGCTATTATTCAAAGAAGGACATCCAAAAACTGGAAAAAACTAGCAGTGGACTAGCTGGAAGACAAAAGGATTTCAAGCATCAGCTGGAGGAAAAGCTGCTGATGTATATAGATCCTATTGCATCACATTTTAAAGAGATTGAGAGGATATGTTGCCTAAAAGGTAATACAATCATGAGATAACAAATACACAACAAAGTTTTAGGGCACATGGTTTCCTCTCTCTCAAAGAGATCACCTGAAGCTAGCTAAATTGGTAAAAAATTAATATTTGTTATTTAACTCATAAACTACAGACAATTATCTTAATTCAAATAGGCTGATTTAAATAAAAACTAGAGCTTCATTCAACAGGCTATCCCCAGAAATTATCTTTTTTTAGCATAAACACTTAAGTAACCGTAACACAGTTTAAACAACAGACATTCAGTCTTTAGTAAGCATCCAACTCCCTAAAGAAAGCTTAGGAAAGCTTTAGCAGTAGAAACATCTGTTTGGATCAGAAGACACAGTATTAGTTACTGAGAAGGTGACATGGTTAGATACAGAGATGGGAAGTGATTACCTAGCTTCAACTCTGAGTTCTTAAAATTTAGCAAAAATAAATTTGAATCCCAGAGTCTGTACTCTTACTAAAAATGACTGGATTTCATTCAATATTATGAGAGAAGAAAACCTTTCTTCCCAAATAAAACCATGAATCCTGAAGTTAATGATTCTGGTTCATAACAATGAAGTTGCATGCCAATTTTATCATAAGCACACATTCTACACCATACTGTTGTCTTAAGAATAATAGAGACTGAAAATAAAAAAAAACTTTATTTTCATTTATACATTTAACTAAGGGTGCAAAGACTCATTTATTTTTTTATTAGAAGCACTGTTTCATATTACTGTGGATTTATAAGGTTAACTTACACAGGAAAAGGGATTTATCTAAAACAGCTAAAATTCTGCCCTGAGGTCCAGTGATAATTCAGTGAGTATAAGGAAAACACCAAACTTCCTAGAAGGGAACCTAGGTCTGGGAAAGGACTTCATCCTGAACCACTGGCTCATAAAATTTTAGGATCAAATGTTTATTTTTCTTGCTGATGGTTTATATTACAAAGGAGTCTAGCCCCTACAAAAGTGATTTTCAATCTAGAAGATATGAAGGTCTGACAAAAGAGTACACGTATTAAAGGTAAGAATGGGGTTCTCCTAATTCTGTTTGAGGATAAGCACAGTTTAAAGAAATTGGCTTTATTTGGCTTTTCTATTGGCATTAAGAGCAGACCTGATTCATTCCCAGAAGAGTTTCAAGTATTAATTGTATGATAACTAACCTCTGTCTCTTCAATAATTAAGCGCTACCATGAAAAGACCAATACAATCAAGGATACGGGTTGTTCCCCAGAGACCATTACAGATTGCTAGATTAGAGTAAGTTATGACTCCATGTGACTATACTTTCTGTAGTCAATAACTTTGACAACACTTTAAGACACTGTTTTTCTGAATTTAGGGAAATCCCAAAATAATTACCAATTTACATATCCAGCAAACACAGAAAATTGAAGGACTTTTACAGATGCAGATTTTTGTCTTCATTAACCTCCCAGTCAGAATCTACACTCTCTGGAACCTCACTTTCCCTTCCTGAAAATGAAGTGAACTGGAAAAGAAACAGAGAAATTTTATCCCTGAGAGAAATTATCTCATGGGAAGGTAGAGCATCAGCTACATTCTAGTAAGGGCTGCAGAGTATTTGTATTTCCTTCAAACAGCTCTCTGAATAAAGCCATGTTATTCTTCACAGAGACAAAATACCTTCTATTCCATATACAAATTCCCAGTTTGGCACAAAACTACCAGAAATCCAATCAAATGTCTCTTCTGAAACAAAAGATTACTGGCTACAGCACGTTCAGTAACTGTATATTTTCTGTATGTACCTTAAAAGAGTGGGCTTTGGTGATTTTGTGCAAGTTTTGATTATGCATTTAAAGTCTTTCTAGTAGCTATGCATTTGTTACGATAGTTTTAAATACTATGGATCCTTAAGCGTACTTTTGATTCAAGGACAAAATCCTTCCTCACTCATATGCAGTAACAGATAAAGCTACAGTTCAATAGAGACATACTCAAAAGTAACTTATAAAAGAACGCAAACCTGACAGTCACCCTGTTTACTGAAAACACTTATTTTTTACAAGGGTCAGCTATCAGACCGTTTAAGCAGCTCAGGAAATTATCTACAGACTAAAAATACCACCCTAAAAAACTGTCTTATTATCACTATTTTCAGTGCAACCTGTATCCTATATGCCACTGTCTCTGTAAACACAGAGCTTGAGGACCTTCAGTGTTTTATACGTCTCACTGCATGAATTTAAAAATGTACTACATTTTTAGAGGAATATCACAGAACATAAAAAAACTGCTGGAATAGAAGGATTCAGGCTGTTTAGGAAGGAAAGGTAAGGGAGACCAGGAGGTGATGTCACCCTCGATGGCAATAGCCAGCTGAGTGCATGGAGTTCTGTCTGGGGGTGGAAGAGGAGCTGACCGAGAGCTAGTGGAGAAGGATTAATGGGAGGGGAGGGTTAGGCAGCCACAGGCCCCCCAGCCAGGAAGACTGAGCAGCTGAGTCCTTGTGGTGGTGCATCCCTCCCCCACCCCTTCCAGGCCTGTGACCTGAGAAATGCTCATTAGGTCTTGGCTTTGACAAACAGGACCTGCGCTCAGCTTCTCTTGAGTTTAGCAGAAACACTCTGCTCCCAGGAACTTCTGCTGTCTAACAAGCTCCTATTTTCTTTATGAACAGCCTTGGAAACTAATTTTCTTCCTTGCATAGCATAACATCCCTTTGTCACACTTTACAAGAAAGAGTGCCAACCCACACTGTGGTCAGGATGAAACATTGTTATGACTAAAGCCCACTCTTTTGCGACCGTATAAACAGTGGTCCAAAACAAGAACGTGTGAGTTCTTCTGGACTGCAGAAGCGTGTCCAGCAACCTCCCTCTGAGCGGAGCCTCTCAGAGCCCACAAACTCCCACATTTGCTGTACTCGGAGGATTACTGAACAACAATGAATCCTGGGCCAATACCCCCACTCCTCAAGGCTCAACTCTTCACAAAATGAGGAGATGGAAAAGCAACCAGAGTGTGTATTTCACTGCCTTTGAGGGGAATTTTTCACAGGTACCTTGCACTGACTCTGTGCATGAATGTACACACACACATATGCTAAAGCAAATTCTGTGAGAAATACTGCTCTCTTAGATGTTTAAGTACCTTGGATATCAAAGTAAGTTAGGCCTGTAAGTAAGGTTAAGTAGAAAGTTAGGTTAAATGCTGTTAAGTGTTATTCCTGTGTTAAATTGTTATGTTTAAGGTATAAGTTAAGGTTTAAATTAAGGTTGAATACTTTTGAGTGCTGTTAATCTTTTAGGCTGTATTACTTTTTATCCTTGCCCTTGCCATCCTTTTGTCACACGCACCAAAACATACACACACATGAGCACACACACACACCCTCACCCCCATATCTCAGTTCATTTCTGTTTTGATTTATTGGATTTTGTTGTTTTTTGGGGTTTTTTCCCTTTTTCATTGGTGTGCCTTAACTGTCCAGTAATTAGCAGAGTGAATCTTGCCAAAGAACTTGTCCTGCTGTTGCTTAGTACGAAATCAGATTTTTACTGATACCTTTGCTGATGATTTTTTAAGCAATTTCAAACACTCGTTCGCAACAGTCGTCTAAGATATACAGGAACCGCCTCCTGTTCACAAGCCCTGGTCCTCATGAGGGACTTCAATCACGCTGGTATCTCTTGGAGACAAGACAGCAGGGCATCAGCAATCCAGTAAGTCATCAATGATGATAACTTCCTTCTCCAAGTGACAGAGAAGCTAAAAAGAAGAGGTGCCATGCTGGACCTTGTGCTCACCAACAAGGAGAGGCTGGTGGGGAATGTGAAGCTTAAGGGCAGCCTTGGCTGCAGTGACCATGAAATGCTGGAGTTTTGAGATCCTAAGGGTAGTGAGAAAGGAGCAAAGCAAGCTCAGTAACCTGAACTTCAGCAGAGGCAACTTGGCCTCTTCAGGGATCTGCTTGGCAGAGTACCATGAGATGAAGTTCTGCAGGAAAGCAGGGCCCTAAGAAAGTTGGTTAAAGAAAAGCATACAGAGAGGGGAAGCAAGGACAGGTAGTCTGGGAGGTATGCAGAGAAATAGTCTGAGCAGCCAGAGATCAGCTTAAGAAAGCTAAAGCCCTGATAGGATTAAATGTGGCCTGGGATGTCAAGGGCAACAAAAAAAGCTTCTGTAAGTATATCGGTGACGAAAGGAAAACTAGGAAAAATGTGGGACCTCTCCAGAAGGAAAAACGAGACCTGGGATATGGAGAAAGCTGAGGCAAAAAATTATTTTTGGCCTCAGTCTCTCTGGCAAGTATTCCAGTCACATCACCCATGTCACAAAAGGCAAGGGCAGGGATTGGCAGAATGAACTGCCTGCTGTAGATCAGGCTGGAGCCCATCTAAGGAAACTGTAGCTGCACAAATCTGTGGAATCTGCTGAGATGCATCTATGAGTCTTTAGGAACCTCAGGTTCTCTATTACATCTGAGAAGTCATCACAGTCCAGTAAAGCTTCCACAGACTAAAAAAGGACAAAGATAACCCCCATTATTACAAAAGGAAGAAAAGGAAGACATGAGGAACTACAGGCCAGTCAGTCTCACGTCAGTGCCCAAGGTCATGGTGTAGATCCTCCTGGTAACTATATTGAGGGACATGGAAAATAAGGAGGTGACTGATGACAGTCAACATGACTTCAGTGAGGTGCTGGATTATGCCCACTAAAGAGCAACAAAGCTGGTGAAGGGTCTGGAGCACAGATCCTACGAGGAGCAGCTGAGGGAGCTGAGGGTGTTTAGCCTGGAGAAAATGAGGCTCAGGGGAGACCTTATCTCTCTTACAACTGCCTGAAAGGAGGGTGTAGCCAGGTGGGCATTGGCCTCTTCTTCCACGGAACAAGGAATACGACAACAGGAAAAAACCTCACATCATGCCACAGGAAAGTTTAGATTGGATATTGAGAACATTTTCTTCACCAAAAGGGTTCTCAAGTATTGGAACAGGCTGCCCAGCGAAGTGATTGAGTCACAATTTCCGGAGGTATGTCAAAAGACTTGTAGATGTGGTGCTTAGGGACATGGTTTAGTGGTGGATTTGGCAGTGCTGGGTTAACAGTTGGACTCAATGACCTTAAGGGTATTTGCCAGCCTAAGCAATTCTGTGGTTCTGCTTTATTGATAAAGCACCTTATTCCTGCCTGTGAAGTGTGAATGGTTTCTCATTTCCCATACTTACAGTTAAACTGTAAGTATTGTGCAATGTTTTTATGACCAATTCAAAGAGTACCCTAATTAGTGTTTACCATGCAGTGATAAGCAACTGGCTTACACGAATTCAAACTAACTGTTTTCACTAGGAAACCTCTCTACAGCTGGCATAAACAAAGATGAGTGCTTATACCTTTTTCAAGGCGAATCTATTCATTCAATAATAACAACTTTCATATTTATAAACCTCCTGTCATTTCTTTAGCTTGCTGGCATAACCCATAACTAATCTGACAAACCCTTATTAACAGTGTAAGCACTAAAAAAATAATCAAGAAATCAATATCATATCTCAGCTACTTTATTATTTTATGTGCATTTCAAAGAGATCAGAAAACTAGCAAGGAAGCATTGAAAACCCATTTGTTGCAACCTATCAGCTTTACTGTATTTAATAAGCACATCTATTTCCTGGACACCTCACTCTGCCATGCTATACTTATAATGTGAAAGTATTATGACACAAAAAGATATACCTCATCTTTCTCTTAAGAATATCTAACAAAGAGGACAATTCCTAAGACATGATCATGATGATTAGAGACTTTTTTCAAAAAATATTATTCCCATAAACAATATTTCCACAAAGGCCAACTATATTTTGCACAATACACAAAATTTGCAGTTCTTAATTACTACAGACTAAGAAAAATAATAACTTGAGAACAAGATGGTTTATGATAAATCACAGCTGTTTCTGTACCTAAAAAGCACACATACCTTTTCCTAAATGTGTATTTATACTCATGTATCTAGCTGTTCCTGTAAGGCTCTTGTGTTCTCGATATGGTATGTGCTTCTTTGTTTCTGGATCTATGTACTCCTTTGCCAAACCAAAGTCTATAATGTGAATAATTTGCTGGGTTTTGTTTCCAGGTCGTCCTATTAAGAAGTTCTCAGGTTTTACATCTCTGTATATCAAGTTCTTTGAATGCACATATTCCATACGAGAAATCTTCAATAAAAGAAAAAAAAGAAGACAAGAAAGTTTTGTTTAAGTTTCAGGTTGCCACATTAAAACGTGTTAGAAGCTAAATATCTTACACTGGCTTTACATTTAGAAGATCACCCCTCCTAGTATCCTAAGACCGAAGGGATATTGTTCTTAACAAAGTATCTCCCAGTTAAAAGTCAATGAAAATTGTACACTTTCCCAAAGCAGATATACCAGTTCGTGTATTGGAAACCTTCACATTGGACATTAGTCATGAATCTTGTACATAATAGAAGAACAACTGCCACAAGCATATTTTGTGTACATTAAAAGTAAAACCAGAAATTATGCCAGGCAGTAAGCAGCCAAGTTTGATGTACATCAATTATATATTAAAGGTATAAATAAGAGAGGCACTGAAAGTTCATCACTATGCACATACTGTCCATTGTACCTGGACAGTACCTAATTTCTATCAAAATTTCCATATTCAGAAAGGAACAGGAAGTATTAATAATAAAGCTGATCTTTGGATCTGTGAGGTCTTGAGCATTTTAGAAGAAGAACTTGGTCATTTTGGCTGTAAATAAGTTCAATGTGTCTGTATGTCAGTAGTTGGAGGCCTGTTACACAATTTACAGCCATGTTTTAAACAGCTATTTTTAACTTTCACAGGTAAAAATATCACTATTTAGGGAAGTGGAAATCTGGTAAACATGCATAGCCTTAACTGTTCTTCTTTCCACTTCAACCCACCCTTAGGTCAGAACCAAATAAAGAAATCTTCAAAAAAGAGAATAATACTTCAGTGAATAATTTTGTGCTATAACTTCTGGAAGGATTTGGGGAATTTTTCGTTTTTCTGTTTGCTTTCTTGCTTATAGGAATGCCCAGGAAAAAAATATTTATGCTATTTAGGAGTCCCATAATACAACTACTTGTGTGGGCTAAATTATTTTTATTTCTTAAAGGTTTTCTTTTTTGAAAGAGTATGCCAAACTAAAATTCACATTTCAGGTTGTGACAAGAACTCAGAAGACACAAGTAATTACATTCAAGAAATGACTTGAAAAACTGAAATGAAGTGAATGAAAGTAATATAAAAACTGGAACAAAGTAAATGAAAGTAATATAAGAGTATTCCTGTTAAAACTGTATCACAAGTAGTTTAAATACCAACACCAATTTAAAACATAAGAAGCGCAAACCTAAGTGAAATAAGCATTTAAGCCATTGAAGACTGATTTAGTTATTCTAGTGAACACTCAAATTAACATCTATTCTACTTACCAACTGTATGGCTATCATAAGAACGGTTTTAAGAGAAAATGTCCTACCACACAAGTCAAATAAATCTTCCAGACTAGGTCCAAGTAGTTCTAGCACCATAGCATTATATTTGCCACATGGGCCAAAATAATAAACCTGAGGTATTCCATCTGTAAAATGAAAATACAAAGTAATGATAAGGGGTTAAATAAGATTAATGAACACACCAATAAAATTCCTACCCAATTTCAAGTTGATCTTAAGTTAAAAATACATTTTTCACATAAAAGCAAAAATAAACCTGATAAAAACTACAGGTAAAAGATACCACAGGAACACTGAAGATAGTCACAAAATATTTAATGAAATGGTACTATTACATATTTGACTTGTGAAAGGTATGAAGATTTTTATAAAAAAATTAAAATTAGAACCTCTCTATTAAGTCTTGTAACCATAAATTGAGACAGGGTTTTAAAATGCTATGAAGAAAGGCTTAAATAAGCTCTTTTACAAAAAAAAATACACTTAAACTAAACTTTTTAAATTAAGACTATTCCTACCTTTAACATAAAACCACCTTACTATCTAGAGAAATCATTTTAAAAAATCAAAAAAAGAGATTAATGAACCCGAGAGTTTAACGATATATAAGTCTGGGCTTTATAGTTTTATATGAACACCTGCCTTAGGAACACAGGCAATCCAGAAGTTTGAAATAAACAGTTAAAGCCTTATGATCCAATGTTACTTCCACCTTTTTGTACAATATGCATTGTGTGTCTATTTAATTAAAAATAACTTGGTATAATTGCTTCTACTCATTTTGTACTTTTTCACATGCAGAGGACGTCTTCTTCATTCAGCAGAATAAATTTTGTTCACTTAAGGAAGCAAATTATTCCAGATTTTGGGTTTTTTGTTCTTCAGTAGGTATCCTCTGTTTCATTTATTCCAAATATTCAATACTCTGAAAATGTATTCTTCTTTTCATGTGAGCTTTTCCTACAGTGTCCACTGTTACAATACACAGAAGTACCAAACCTATTTTCAGACCTCAATGAAACAATGGATTTCACCATCATTCTCTGTAGGACGAACGTAACCCTAACTCTGTTTTTTCTGAGGTACATAAAGCCCTCAATTTTTGATACCTTACTACAGTGACACTTACACTGAGGGCTCAAATTTGTAATTGTATTCACTACAGCTCTGGTTAAAAAAAGAATTTTAAAAATATTTTTTCAGCAAAACTAACATCAAATGAATGCACTGTTTTTAAGAGGTTTTTCACTAATCTCTTTTCCTACAAGAAAGAAGATCCCCTAAAAATCCAGTTTAACTGTTCATTTTTCACATGACTTGAGCTTAAATTTATTTTTAAATATGTATCATCACACCTATCTCTATACTAAGATACTTAAAATGCATAATCATATGCACTTCAGAAGATTTTGCAGGAGTAGCTTATTGCTACTAATGAAGAAGCATAGAACATACCACATTCTGTATCAGAATATGGTACAAGATAGTGTTCTTCAATTTAAAAATATCATCCTGAGTTATCAGATAGACACTTAAAACACTCAATCTTCTGATTAGATGAGAATTCCAAAACATACCAAAATTGTTTAACATGTTGTAACTTCTGCACTGCATATGGAGCATCCTATCTAAAATTACCCAAGTAGACAAATAATTTGATATTAACAGTTCAAAGTACTAGAACTTAGGGGCTTTGGTTCCTAATCAAAGCCCTCTTAGTGCTTTCACTTAAAAGCAGTAGGCGAATATCAAGCTGTACTTATATTCTTTCTTCACGTCTCTACATCTCCAGAAGTCAAAAAGTAACATGCTACTAATAAAAATGTATATGAGGCTTTTTCTCCCAATATAGAGAGATAAATGTAAGCTCTTTTATATATGTTTAAGAAATATTGGTTAAGTTAAAAATGAAAAAACTCTAAGTTTTAGAAAATTAAGAATGCCCTATTTTGTTGACAAGATATTCCCCTACTTATTACCAATTAAGAGGATGTATTTTATTTCCATTTTCAATTATTCCGGTTCAAACCATGGAAGAATATAAGAAGGAAGTCCTTGGAGCCTGTAAAATGCATCCCAGTCTTCTTGCTGTGAATTTAAAGAAGTCATTGTTCTTAGGTTTCTTGACCAATAATTAATTGGATTACCATTCAATCCTTTCTAGTACCTTGACAGATCTTCTACATCTTCTTTTTTGATGTCACTAAAAGTTAGATGTAACTTCCTACTCTTCCACCAAAGTAGAAATTTACTTGTGGCCAAAAAACAGATTCACTTATTCCCACTAAGTTACTTTAACATTTAAACATCTTTCCTTTCTAGGTTTAAAACTGAATATAGCATCTTCTTTTCCAGATATGAGTCATATTTGTTTATCCCTAGATACCTTACACTTGCTGACAAGTAAAACGCTTTCATTTGAATGCGCTCCATTGACTAAAGCAATCCACAATACTTATGTGACTGCCCTGCCATAAAATTGTAAATCTATTTTAAACCAGCATGATTTGAGTCCTATTTTACTCTTGACAAAAATGAAAAAAGTTTTGACTTGGAAATTAACTATTTCAACATCACTTGGACTCCAGTTTCTTCTTCTAGAAAAGTTAACTTTCATTAGCCACCTAAAATTACTGCTGTACACTTCTGGTCTCCAAAATCAAGTCGAAACACCCCAAAAGTACTTGACTATCCACCGTGGGGGGAGGGGAGGAATGCTAAAGCAGTTACGTGGATTTATGGATTATGTTGTTTAATTGTCACTCAAATGCTTTAGTCCACCATGTTTATGTACATGATGTTTTTAAAGGAAGTTTTTAAAGCTGACAGATCTGATTTCTTCTAAAATGATGAAAGGATAAAAACATTAGAATAAAGAAAATATGACTAGTAGATTAAACTGTATCTGCCAAACCTCTTTAAAGTAAAGAAAATAATGTAGACATTATTTCTGCTTTTGGACCGTTATCCATCTCGGTCACTGTCTTTTTCATCACTAAACCTGATTTAAATTTGAGACTGCATGTTGTTCACTCAGTTGTCTAGAGCAATATACATGACTAGCACAAACACACTTTTGTATCTTAAAGAAAAAATTCCATCTACTTGCTCTGACACAAATAATACATTGCAGCTTCAATTATTGTGTGTGTGTCACCATTCAGGAAAAAAAATTGATAAAGAGGCAACAAAGATTGACTGCCAAAGGAATATGTAACCCATAGTTCAATGGCAATACTACTTGTATTTAACCTCATCTATTACTGACGTGATTTTGAGCTGTATCTTGGCAAAACATCTCTATACAATACAATCTGTAAAGATATTTGTAAAGATATTAAGGTAGTAAATAGATTTCCAGCGGTTTTCAGCTTTCTGTAATATCCATTTCCTTTTAGAGCTTTCTCTAAACCAGTCAAGAAACAGACTGATGTGATCTGCATTATATCCTGTTGCTTAGAGTCTGTTAAATCAGACACATAAATGCCAGCAAAACACACAAGACTGGTCTTGCAGATCAAGGTGTTCTGCATTCACCTTCCCATACCGCACTGCCTTTTATTACCAGTTTTTATTCTCCTATGTGACAATTCATTGGACACAAGCCAAATACCTTAAACTAGTTGGAAGACTTGCAGCTGTCTTTCACGGCACATTCATACTGGTACTCTGTTGTCAAGGAAACAAATCAAAAAACTGCCACAAACACAAGTATTCCCTACTTAGTCTATGGAATCTGGTTTGAATCCTCTCAAAGAAGTGATTATAAAACCCAGGGTAGTGTATACTGACTTGAGCAAAAGCAGCATACACAGAAGGTCATACAATCTCTGGAAACATAGCACCTTAATGCTACTGAAACCATGATCAGCCACGAACTACAAAACTCTGAACATGGAATGAGACACTATATCGCTGCAACACTCAGACTGCATTTCTTACTTAGAAATATAAGAATATGTTTGCAAAAAGAAGAATAGTAATATAATAGTTAGATCTATTTCAAAGGAAAAATCTTCCTTAACTAGGAAGACATAGATAACTAGGAACTAGTTATTTACATTACTAAAACAGAATTAGAGATGCATTTTATTGTAATCTTTATTAAATATCCATTTATGAAACATTCACTTTGTTCAGTGAACTGTATTATCAAGCCTCCTTTCACAATTAGAGCCATCTATTGTGTGCTTCACAACGCCCACAATTAATCTCTGAAATCTGTGTTATGTCACAATAGAAAATCAATATAAATTTTTGCATACAACCAGGCTTCTTATGGGCAGTTGTGAAGGATTGGTGCGTGCTTTTAAGTGGGAACGCATGTGTCAGCACTTTAATGCTTGTAGCATTGCTGATAACCGTGCACGCTACCGATCCACACCACGTTAGCTATATAGACCACTGAAAGAACATGTGGATTCCCGGGGCTAACCAAACAGGCCAAGATTCTTTTTGCATATCTTTAGCAACACCTTCTGGTCCCTTCCGTACCTGCCTTATTGGGGTTCCGTTAGCAGAAACTAGTAGCCTCAAAAAATATACCCTTAGCTATTCAGAGCCAGAAACTGCACTCTCAACCTTTTGTAATGCAAGCCATTCCACCCTCACTGATAATTATCTTGATGCTCACCTCTCCACTTTTAACATCTGCAATGCCCTTAAAATAAAGAAAAACCCTCTAGCTGCCCAAGCACAAGCGATTGCCTTAGGCCTTAATACATCTATGTTTGAGCCACAAGAGCTAGATCTTTTAGGCTCTCAGCCCAGTCCCTATTGTCTTATGTTTAAAGGCAGTCACTTTGACAGCAGTGTCAGCCCCCAAAGGCAAACAAAGACGCCAAACAAAGACAGCACATGGCTGAGCCCTACCACCTCATGGTACTTTAACATCACAGTGTACTGCAATGGCTCAGTATGGCCAGTTGATAATCCTCCACAAGAACCTAGGGCCCTGCCCTCAGGAACTTTCCTCATTTGTGGAGACAGAGCATGGCCAGGAGTGCCTTCTAAACCAGTGGGAGGACCGTGCTATTTTGGGAAACTAACAATGTTTGCCCCTAGCATTCAGCAACTACTAAATATTACACACAAGCGATCACGACGGAGCATTCTTCCGTTGGATCCTAATTGCAGAGACGATGTGCAACTATGGAAAACTCCTGCTGTCTTTTTTGCTTCTCTTCTAGTCCCAGGAGCTGCATCAGCACACGCCCTCACTCAGCTTAGAAGGTTAGCATGCTGGACAGGCAAGCAAACAAATGTCACCTCACACCTGATAGGTGAGCTTGTTGCAGACGTGGATAGCTTGCGCCATGCTTTATTGCAAAATCGTGCAGCCATTGATTTTTTACTGTTAGCACAAGGTCATGGATGCAAAGATGTAGAAGGAATGTGCTGCTTTAACTTATCAGATCCCAGTCAATCCATACACTCTCAGCTCCAATGGCTCACTGAACATACCAAAAAGCTCACAGTTCAAGACAGTCCTTTCGATGGATGGTTCCAGAGAACTTTTGGGGGACTCAGAGTTTGGGCCGTAAGCCTCATAAAGGAAGGTCTCAGATGGGTCGGCATTATACTTTTGCTATTGCTTGGAGCACGCATTATGTTTTCTTGCTTAGCCAAACGTGTAGAACAGTTAACTCAGGGAGTTTTGCTCGCTCAAACTAATAAAAACAGGGGAATTGTGAAGGATTGGTTACGTGAGAAGGGACATACAGATTCTTTGCAGCTTACTGATCTGAGAAGCTGGCTACGTGAGAACGGGCACATAGACCCTTGCAGTTAGCTGAGCAAGGTCTCACAGAACACTGCACCACACATCCTGTGTAACAACTGAAGTTACAGAATATCACATGTATCTTGCTCAATAACTGAACCACCATTGAGTCTTATTGCTGAGCTATGGGTTTATCTGCAGAGTTAGCAAGGATAGGTTTTGGTAGCAAAACAATAGACATCTGTGGTTAGAAGGCCAGAGAAAAAGAAGAGCTGCTGACCACAGAAGGGGAACTAAAGGAGGGGTTAGAGATCAGCTTAGACGACGTGAACCACTTAGAATGCGCCTTTATGAATATGCATGAGTCCATTATTAATAGTATATAAGAATCTCTGGTACAATCAATAAACAGATTCCTGTTGATCACTCATATTGAGCGTCTGGGTTTCCCCTCTATCGCGACAGGCAGTAACAGCTGTTTCTCAGAAACATTATCATGTGACTCTATTATGCAGCTGCCATTCTTACCAGATCTCTCACACTTATTCTAAGGGAAAAAATTGCTTTACATTAAGCCAAGTGCTAGAAAACGATTGGCATAAAACAAGAAAAACTACCAGCAACATTTTTTATAGTTATTGTTGGACTACCCTTAAAAAATAAATTAGATATTATCATCATTGTTTATCCATATAAACATAAATATTAGCATATTCACATTAATAATTAAGCAGCTCAACCTTCCTATTAAAGGAAGCGTATCAGCAGCAAAAACTCAAAACTGAGTCAGTCTTCCCCAAACTCACAACAAAACCAGAGCAGTCATCAGTACACAGATTACCAGTGCCTAGGAACAGACTGCTCCTCAGTCAAGAGATTCGATATTTGATTCAGTTTAAGTGCTCTAACACTACATTCTTAAATCAAGCAGAGAAAATTATTTTCTAAGATGACCTGCATGTTTGTTTTTCTTACTTAATATAGATTACAAACCACTTCAACTAACTGCTTATATGCTTATTCCCCAATATAATAATCCCAGTCAAATTAAAACAGAAGTAATAAAGCAGGACAGCATTACTAGAAAAAAAAAAATAAAGAAACAGCTTTCAGTTTAAGAGCAAATTCTCATCTACCTACCTAGAAGTATAGCTCAAAGCAATATTCACGTGAAGGTACTAAAAAAAGTCACTTTGCATGTATACTGAATGATGGCTAGCAAGATGTATAGAAAGGATATGAAGTGAGACAACTCAGATATATCTGTAAGAACTGATAAAATGTTATGTAGATATGTAAATTAAGACTACCCTAAACTGACTTACTTGCTAACTCTGTAGTTCATAGCTAGACATTTTGTCTTCAATTTCCAGTGTTCCTGAGCATTAGAAACATAACACCCTTCTTTTAGAAATTAAATAATATTCTAAAATCTGAAGTTCCAGTACATTATTGCTGCTTTAACTAAATACCAGGAACATTCAATTAATATATTTGCACATATGTCGCATTTGAGTATTCTCATAAAAATCTTTTCAAACTTGCTACAAACCTTCATAACTTTCATAATATTTATCCTATAATAGCAGCAAGACACCAAGCCCAGAATATCTTGAAAAATACCGAATTAGATTATTTTAAATTGCTTCTAGAAGATCCATGAACAAAAATAAACACCTGACACATTAATCTAGCTGTAGGGCTTTGTTTCTAGCACTACCCTCAGAAGACTTGCTATTGAGATACTTACTCATGATACAATATCAATCTATTAAAGTAAATTACAGTCCACCAACTGAGAGAGAAATTAAGAAATTATTGTACTGAAAATTTTGTCTTGGACACAGATTCTGGATACACCACGATGAAATCATGCTGGGCTGCGTTTCCTCCGAGGCTGAAGTGGAAGGCAAGGTGGCTACAGCGCAGGGGATGAACTAGAAATGGTCTTACTAGAAATCTGAGAGCCCGTTAGCTTCTCCCAGTGGTTCAATGACAGACTAAAAAAAAGTCACCTGTAATTATCTTAAATACAAAAGATAGCTTGTCTTTCACTGGCAAAATCTGCTTCACAGATTCCATATCCTGAATAGAGCTGTACAAGAAAAATTAATAGCTGTCACTGAACACTCAGATCTCACACACACTGGCTAAAGCTGGCCCGAACTGAAATTAGATGAAGAATCACATTTTCTCACCTTCTTAAGTATTTTTGTCTTTATCTAGAGGAAAAAACACGAATACTGAACTACTGAACCACATTCTTAGCCTTGGGCCCAACACATTTCCAACACAAAAAAGAAAACTATAAACAGCAATGTCTAACCTACTATTCCACATGAAACTGTGTATAAGGTACCTCATAACAAAAAGTGTTCTTGCCTTAAGGTACTCTGCCCCCCTCAAAATCAGAAACTCAGAGTATTTCAAACTCACTTTGCTACATTCCCAAACCAAAATGCAACTATCAATCTGGCAAATCCTGACATGCTTTAAATGCTAAAATAAATATTCTACTGAGCTTGACTAGAAAACAGTGAGCAGACTCCACTGCTCTACAACAGCAGCTGCCTACCACACACAAATGCTTCACACCTCCCTGGCTGCAGCTTCTCAGGATTACCTACAGCCCAGTTTTACACTAACAACATTAACTAGCCAACATGTACACAAGTCATCTGGTAATATTTCTGTATCTTCCAAAACCACATTATGCCCACACTGAAATCTTCTTGAATCACTAATCCAACAGTTACATTTTATAGCTGCACAAGTACTATGATTCCGTTGTGTCAAAGGCAGGCTCACATGATCTCAGAACTGAAAAGAGCATTTTTAGGTAGCAATACAGAGTACATCACATGAATGTTGGTACCAAATCACGACAATTCATGTACAAAATGCAATACTTAGCACTCATTTCACACTGGCCATTACCTTCTTAAATACAACACCTTTTTCCACTGTACACAAATAGATCCTATACACTGACAGGCCAATAATCACCCTGTAAGGAAACTGTTTGGCTTCCAGTTTTTCAAGTGGAAGTGTTCACTAGATTTCAACTCAAAGAACAGATGTACAAAAGTTAAGAAAAATAAAATCTGATTTACAGTATTGAGCATCTGCCTTGTCTGTAACATTAATACAGCAGTTTCACCACTGGGATAATCCAGAGCTGAACAGATCTGGGACCTGTTTTGAGATCTGTGATCTCAAAAATGACATTAAATGAAAAAAATAAAATCTAATTATAAATACCCTTCGCTGCTATAAACAAGAACTACAGTAAGTGTGTTCTAACAGCAGCATTACAAACAGGAGCTCTGCTAAGTCATTTTAAGCAGCAGAAGCTGCTTGCCATTCTTTTGCTTCACTTGTCAGGTAATTAAGAACAAAAGAGATCCCATTCACTTGCAAAGCCTCCCAGTCATTATGATAATGACCCATTTATTAAGAGAGGTTAGAAAAATCAAGACAATTAAAGCTGAGTAGTTTTTACACTCTTCAACACATAACAACACATAACTTCTTTTATTTACTGACTCCTTTCTGCCAAGGGAAACTGAACCATACTGTAAATACCTATCTGTCAGTTAAATTACAGCATAGTGCATGAAATACACCTACAGCCCATCTTCTATTCATGCAAAGAAAGGCTGATAGCATAAAAGATGAATTCAAAAATCAACAGAAAATACAAAACTGTTTTCTATTAATTCCAAAAGCCTCAGTGCAATTTCAGGTAAGAATTCAGCCATAGTTCTATTTGGAGTACTGCATCTGTAATAGTATATTAAGTTTTTCTTATAACTTATAATTGCATATTAAGAAAATACACAATGAACAAAATTTATTAGAAGCAAAGATATTCTAAATTCCATCCATATGTTGCTCATTCAGTTGACTAGAAATTTCTGCATATTGACTAATGATCTCAAACTTCCCAAGGAAAACACCCTCGTAGTTACTGAATGACAAAATTATCGCAGAAAAGAAAACGCAATTTTCATAAAAATCTCTATTCATATATAAAACCTAAATGAAAGCTAAATAATGATGAAACTAAAATAAGCCACATCTTTAAACTAATTTTAAAAGCTACTTTTAATAAGTTTGAGGTCCATTCCCCTAAAACATTAATATTTCAGAAAACCCAAAAGCACAGAAACTATTTCCTCTTTAAGAAAGATTCTTCACATTTTTTTCCTGACAAACATCTACATGTTACTGCACATTCACAGGCATTTCAAAGAGCATATTTAAGAGCAAAGTTACAGTTACGCCTTCCTTATGAGCAGATCCTCTCCAAAGGAATATAGTTTTGAAATGTTAATTCTTACTCATGCAAGTCAAAACCACTTTTTATTAAATACAAGGAATTAATACTCTTAGTTCCAAAGTGCTGTGCATCAAAACTGCGCATCTATCATATTTCATGCCTCAGTGAGGAGAACTATAAAAGATCTGATTTTTTTCCTCCCTCAAGAAGGGATTCAAGACACAAAATAGCACAGATTTATAATACATATATATATATATACATGTGTGTATATATATATATATATATGTATATATATGTATAAACCCAAGCTACAAGGTCAGGTCATTAGAAAAGAAAAAAAAGGGATTCTATAAAAATAAATAAATAGACTTAGTAGACAAATACTGGCTGGGGAAAAGGAAATACCAAGAAAACATAAAATTTCAAAATGCTGCTCCTTTCATCTAGGATGCCCAGAAGATCAGAGGAAGCAGAAAGATGCTCTATTAAAAACAGTTTGAAGGTAAAATAATCTCTAATCCCAAAAACATCTTTACTTGCTTTCAGGAAGATATTACCAGAAAATAACCTAATTTTCTTCTAGAAGTATTCGTTCACATGTTAACGCCTCTCCTTCCTCCTCCTGCCACCTCCAAGTCAAATGGGATTTCATGGAGGCTACAGGAATTTTATCCCTTAAGCTTCAGGTTATTTCACACTAAGCATAAGGCAATTTTTAGCATAAACTGTGGACTTCGGAGTTCTTAATTGTGAAAATTATAGGGTTTTTATAGAAAATAATGGCTCTGCTTACAAAACTGGGAATGAGTACTGGGAGTACAATTCTCTTTTCACCAATTATTTCTGAAACCATAGTGAAGTAGTCACCTGCTATTAATACACAAGTATGCATGTAAACATGAGGAGACCAAGGGGAAGCACAATTTAGTACAACCAAATGCAAAACACACAATCAACACAGTTGTAAAGCTATCAGCCAAATTACAAGTTTGTGTGAATAAACAAAACTAGCTAAGTAAAAGACTACTTCATCATAAGAAAGCCTGCAAATGTGTATTTTTAGAAGCTTAAAAGACAGAAAGCTTCACACAATTTTAACTGCTAGCATTGTGTGTAATTGTGTATCAGAGAAACCTTCTATCTGTTCACAATCACTATATTTCAAATTTCTTCAAGCAATGGCAGCTATTTTTATACCTGATATGACAGACTCCCCTGCAACTTGCACACTGAAGACCACTTCCTTCAATCTACTCTCTCTCTGACCAAAGTACAACCACTGCCCATAACGCAATACTGTCTGTATGGACAGACTTGGCATGAGATTTTTTAATATCTCCTGTTTTACATAGGAGTTTTACATACTTGTTTCCTGAATATATCGCTTGGAGGATCAACTTTCCAACACTATGTTTTCAACTGTTCATGAGATAAAATTACTTAAATCTATGCTTGACAGTAAATACACGTCACAAAAAATCAGTAAGCTCAAACCAACTGCCACAGACTACATGAGAACAGAAACTACGTAATACTGCAACTTTTTTTCTGAAAATCATAGGCTGCGTAACTTCCTCGGCTTGATGGCCCAACTCCAGCAAAGATGGAAAAAGAGACTGCCGCCAAAAGAGAAGGAATCAGCTTTTTTTTAACTTCTATGTAGATAGGAACAAGAAAATTACTTTCTTCATAATAAGCCTTTGCCATAAGATCCATTAAAGTATCTCAAGTGGGGTGCCTGAGAAAGGCTCAAAAAGGAGCTTTGAAGGTTCTGTGCTGGAAGAGGCTTTCACTTTTGAATTAAAGAAGGTTATTGCAAAAACAAAGGAGGTCTATAACCAAGTTCTTCATAAATATTGATGATGCTTAGTAAGCCACCAGCTCTATCTTCATGTTTTCACCCTAAAGGTCACCTCGTCTTCATGCAGAGAATCAGACAGGTTTCAGTACTTCAATAATGCATCAGAGAAAGAGAGAGAAGTTGTTGCAACCAGCAAATAGGGTTAAAAAGACCAAATGATATCTGAAGTAAAGCAGAATAACTTTGACTTCACTATGTTCTTACACTAAACACAGTTCCCAGTCTTATTCAGTAAATAAAAAGGTAAACATAGTTACATTCACAAAGACATTTTTCCAAGAAATACTCCTAATAAAGGGTTGCTACCTCTGAGGAGCACTGCCTGATTTCTACAGTCTGAACTAGAAATTACCGCTTTATTCTTACCTCTACTACACAGCTCTTTCACAATTTTAGATAGTTACACCTTTATATGCAGAGATAGACTGTACCTAACCTGTGGGTAGTCATGCCCCATTAGTTAAGCCCTTAAGATCTCAGCTTTGTACTCATCAGCTATTTCACAATGCTAGTGTAAGGTATGCTGGTAATTTAAAACTTATTACAAAAAACCACCCATACATCATAGTCTGATGACTTTCTCCAAATAGCAAGCATATAAGACTCAAGATTTTGACTACCTATCTACAACTTTATTTTCCATCTAGGAAGAGAAACTGACAATGCTGTGTTTTACAAAGAATAATCTCTAAAAATTCCTGGTTGCAAAGCATTCTTAGTACAGCAGCAAAAAAATTTCTGTATTAATTGAGCATATTAGAAACTATGTTTCACCAGATGTAGTCTTTAAAGAGGAGCATGAAATTTTGAAAGCTACCTGAGAAACACTATCCCGTCAGTGCAGCAATGAGCATATGATCCTGAATTTTAAGTAAAAAGGTGAAACGAGTAATTTAAAAGTATTAAACACACACATTCAAAGTAACAAAATCAAAGTGGTATGGGCATGTTCATTGTGTATTCCCTTTCAGAGACAATTTTTCATACTAAGTTGGATTTTATTCTGGTTTAAGCACAACTAAAATCACTGTTACAAATTCCAGGCTGCCTTTGCTAATAAACCCCCAAACACACGTAGAAAACCACTGTTAGTGGTCCACTCATAACAAGCTTCTACATTAGTAAAAAAAAAGGTAAAAATAGTTAATTACATTACCTACTCTAGGAATAGTTTCAAGGAAGAGACGTCAAAAGATTTCTTTTTCCTAGGTTATAGCTGATTCAGAGAATATCTGTACTCACTTTACTAGTGTAAGAAACTTCACATCTTCCTGACTGATTAAATGCAGTTTTGTGAAAGGCACAAAAAATATGTGAAAAATTTAAGGTATCGCTCACCTATAAAATCAAAAGGTGACAATTGGATCATTTAGGTGACCATCATAAGAGTACTTCTGGGTATAAAAGCAACAAGGGGAGTGAAATGAGAAATTCAAATATTAAACTGCATTTAAACTTTTTCTACAGGTATTTAAGAGGTTTAAAACTAGCAAGCAGCAATATATACTGTATCATTAAAATGAAGTAAAGTAAAACTGAATCTGAAGCTATTTAAATACCACATCAATTTTAATTAAAATATGTGATTAGTAGATTAGCAGTGTGGAGATCTGCAGAATTTTGTCAAAGACTTGTACTGGGAATAGTCTAAGATTACTTAGTTTAAGGTGCACCTGTATGTAGACAAATGCTGTGATAGGTAAGATCTATTAAATAGTCAGGACTTCATAGATACACTTTAAAGAGTAGAGAAAAAAATGTTAGAATACGGAATGTATACATTAATCCTCTAACTCATGGGGTTTTTTTCTGCTTTAAGTAGCTAGGAACACTTTATTAAATAGATTTATACCTCTAAACCAGAAAACTTCAGCCAAAAATTGACCCTATATTACATCACAGTAAAATGCATTACACTGCTTTTTTACCTCCAGATCCTAGCTGCTTGTAGAATCTGTATTCCAAATGTAGCTGTGGTGCTCTCGACTTCATTGGCTCCTGATTTAAAAACAAAAACAACATTTAAAACAAAGCCTAAAAACTAATATGCTAACCTACTACCAGCCAAACTAGCCCTACTGCTTCCAAGCAACACAGAAAGTTTGAATGTTTCTTCCAAAGTGACTGGCAATTACGAAACAGAGAAAACTAAACCTCCCTCAGGTGAGACTAGTGCATATAAGGACATTTTCATCTTGTATTGCTCCACTGGACCAGGGTTCAACATGCGAACCAAATAACAGACACACAATGGAACAGCTAAAAAATAGTATGTTTCTGTAAAGCACATGGATGATATGTCCTACATTTCTCAGAAAGTGGCATTAATATACAGCTTAACAGATTGAAAAGAACCTCCAAACACCTAATACATGATGGGCATATCTTTGTAAGAATAAAGTCTTATCCTAGGATCGTAACAAAAAATACCAAATCCTTCCACCAAATAGTAACAGCTTAGCAGAAATTAAGTACCACCATTCCAAATTATAAATCCAAAACAAGCAAAAAAAAAGCCCCAGAGTAAGTTTGTAGTTTACGCACATTAATTAAATCGTATTTCTGTGTTCAACACACCAGTGTGTCAGGGTCTCATAAAACAAAATGAAGTGACATGAGATTAAGCAGAGGAACACACATGCAGCCCAAATGGAAACCTGAACTTCTTGAGTACCTCCCTTTGCAAAGAAAAGGTACTTTACCACACGATTCTTTAAATGACGGCATCTTTTAGAATATATGCCTTGTTTCTTCTGGTATGTAACATGATTTTAAGATTAAGCTCCACCAGAGGAGGTTTAGGTTGGACATCAGGAAGAACTTCTTCACAGAAAAGGGTGCTTAGACATTGGAATTGACTGCCCAGGGAGGTGGTAGAGTCACCATCCCTGGAGGTGTTTGAGAAAAGACTGGCCATGGCACTGAGCGGGATGTTGACATGGTGGCGTTCAGTCAGAGGTTGTACTCAATGCTGAGGTCTATTCCAGCCTAATTGATTCTGTGATCTTCCAATGCATCAGTGATAAATTGGAAACTAATTTGGTTACTACTAGAACTGCAGCACGTAGTAAGTAACTGCTAACAGAGTTATCAGCAATAACTGATACTGCTGAATATCAATTTTTGGGAAAAGGTTGGGCGAAGTGCTCATCTTTTTCCTTACTCCATCATCTTCAGAAGCTACGAGTTTATAAACCTGTGTTGTTTCTCAGTGCCACGTCCAGTGCATAAAAACTATGAGCCAATGTGCAAGCATGAGAAATTTAGTCTTCTTCCTCAGCCCATCTCCCTCCATGACTTAGGTGTTTCCAACTGCTGCCAAAGTCCCTGTTAGTGTACACTCATGCATTTGATCTTGCCAGGATGCCAAAGGCAGATGCCTAAAAGTAAAGAAGGACCAATGTAACAGTTTCTGCAAAAAACAAATAGAATTTACTGTATGTTTTTTACACTTCAGAGCAACCAGCATAACATTGGTATTCTTTGCAAAGAAGAGAGCAAGAATTTTATAAAACAAGGAAGTGTTTATTATTCAAAAATTAATTACTAAGCAAGACTAACTGGCCCACCAAAGGCCTAGTTACATTTTACAAGAAAGACACATTAAGTTTATGGTCAAGTATTGAAGAGAGATACTCCGTAAAAAACCATCTTAAGTCAAAAGCAAATCAGTGCAACTATCAACCTTTCCTACTCAGCTTTCAGAGGTATGAGGAAACCCACTATGAAGCATTTATTGAAACAGTTTAACCTTTTAGAAAACTACATAAATTTAGCAACTAGTTTACTCGTAGCATACAAGTCTGTTAGTTGCAGAATACACCACACTCTACATAATGCCTAATTAAAACTTATGATTCTGCCAGCTAAGAAGAAAATATTTCAGTCCACAAAACTCTGCATGTCTGCTGATTATAATAACACTGGCTTACAGGAAGTTTAATTTTTTTCAATTATACAGTTTTGTCTCAACTGACTGTACATTAACAACCCCTCAGGGTTGTAACATGGTCCCATAAAAAGGATGAAAAACATCTTGTATATATTAAATTTACAGGAATGGATTAAATAAAAAAAAATTTCTAGGGAAAAGAAATCGTATCCAATTTTTAACACATACATCCTCCTTTTCATGAACGCTGCTTATGCTGGCCATCAGCAGAAGGCAGTTCTGATAAATCTCCAGAAGGCAATGTTCTCAAACAGTCACACACATCTACTGAACTACTACACACAGCCAAAGATTGAAGCTAAACCTTGTTCAGCAGAGAGACAATTAAATACTTTTATTCCCTCCAGTAAAAGTGAAAAAAATATGGCAATATGTACTTGTAGCTCCTTTACTGACTGACTTCTTTTTGTAAGAAGGCTTAGATATCCTTCCTGTAATTCCAAACATGCAAAGGGAACACACCATCTTGTTCAACAAAACTTGTAAGAGGGCAAGCACAATAACCTCTCCACATACAATTATTTCTGCACATCCCACTCTGCACTATGTAGTATCTACACATAAATGAGAAAAGAGAGGAAAAGATAAATCAAGACAAAAGAATGCTAAATGTAATCTTTCACCATAAGAGTGAAAAATGCACTAGGGCATCTACAAGTCTAAAAAGAATATTCAGTAATAAAAAAAATAAAAGGCAAATCATAGTTCTTTAGTCTCATTAGTGTTTCAGTACATTTCAGCATCTAAAAATAAGGCCGAGAACACATAACTGTTCAAACATCATGTTAACCCCAGAGTCCCTTGAATCCAACTTCTCTAACCAAAAGAAACTAGTGTATTTTCTTTACTTAAATAAGCCCACGCCTTCACTGAAGCATCCTGAAAGAATTGTTCCAGGATCTGCAAAGTTCTGCAAATGACCGTCCCTACCCTGCTTTTACATTCACATCTAATTATTTCAAAGCTTCAGTATTCAAACATCGACAAATTCTTTTCCCTGCAAAAGACCATTTCTCTCTAAATGAGGAATATGCGGTCTTGATGCCATCAAAGAATTACGTGCAGTTTACTGAAGTTTACGGAGCCCCAGTTACCTGAGCGACAGAAACAACTGCTCCTTAGTTTATCAGAGAGGTTCTTACCCTCCTTTTTTAATTCTGTAGCATGCTTATACATTCAAACAAAGTGAAAAAGACACCTGAAATGTGAAATCTGTTTCAAGTTCATTATGAATTCTTTTCACAATTATTTTTGTCCCAAATACACGGAATAAAATACTGTACAATTTTCAAGTCACTTCTCTTTTAAGGGGCTTTGAAAAAGCAGTTTGCTTGAACTGTAAGGTTGAAATTTCTAGTCTGATAACCCAAAGCACAATATAAACATTCAGCTATTACCTACTTTTCATGGTTTTAGTAATTCAGTGAGAATTCGGCTCAATTTACGTTCTGTCTCTGCTTCGCACATTTATAAGCAATGGCAAACAAGCTATTTTCAGGAAAAAAAATTTGTCAAGAGGTAGGCTCTTGTTACAGGAAAAGACCAGTCCATTAAACAGACTTGCACTAGATTTGGATTTACTACATTTCCTAGAGGGATTCTGAAAAGGTGTCATTCTAGACCACAGTCACCCCTTAAAAACAAAAACTGAGAGAAAAAACATTACAACCTTGAAATGAAGTACAACTTTCTTTCCAACACACACCCCTCACTTACAATTTTAGACATTCAAATCTTTAGTGGACTAATGAATCAGTGAATTAAAGATTACAGTTTAAAAGGCAGTGATGACTATTTTGTAACTTCTTATCTTTCACCCAAAGAAAGAAACATTGACATATTTCCAGAAGAAGTTCTGTGGAGGACTAAGCATAAGCATGTTTTGTCTCAAATATTCTGACTGTTAGGACAGGAAAAGTTGAACGAAACAGAGGGTACCATGGTGATGGAGTAGTGCTGTTCTGAGCCAGCTTCCTGCTCCTTAGTCCCCTCGCAACTGACTTCCCAGGAGAGCTCAAAGAGCTGCCTGTGCATATGCAAACACAACAGCATGAGAAGTCTTGTTTACGTAAGAGGCTGCACCAGGTTAACTATAAAAGGAAGCACACTAGGCCCCCTCACTCTCTTTTTCCATATCTTTCTCTTTGTTTTGCAGTCCCTGCTCCGGACCATCCATGCACCAGGACCAACTGCAGGAATCTACAGATCAGTGAACTTCTGTTTTCTTTCTCTTTTCCACCTAAATTTCTCTCATCCCTTGCTTTGCCTGAGCAAAGCACAGCTGTTGTATTTTTCCCTGTACTGTACAAAATGAAGGGCTTGTTAGCCACTACTTTTGAGAAGTGTATTGTAAGAATCCAAGGGCTTGTTAGCCAATACCTTTTGAGTCTAATAGTGGGGGGTTGCCAAAGTTATGACAACTGTACAATAAAGCACAAGAGCTCCCCACCGTGTGGTCTGGTGTCTTCATTTAGCGCAGTAAGAATATACAACAAACATCACACTCCTACCAATGGCTTGTAACAATAAATTGGTGTCACAGACAGGACTCCTATGAGGCTGAGAGGGACTGAACAGCTCTTGAGCTATTTACGGCTGGGATGGGCTTGAATATCTCCATCTCTGACTGGGGGACAGGATGGATCCGGAACAGGGAGAAGCAGGACGTGACAGCCCAGTAAATGTCAAGCACGGACCCCTTTCCCATTATGGACAATACTTGCCCTATACTCATCTACATATGTGGAGTACTGTGTGCCATACCAATGGAAACACGAAAGGATAAAAAGATTCAAGACTCCTTACTAAAATGTCTAGATAGAGAGCAAAAAGAGAGAGACATTTCTATAAAACCAGGTTGACTCTTTACAAAAATGTTCATACACAGAGCATGAGACAAGACTCTTTTTTACCAAAATGTGTAGAAAGCAAAAAGAGAGAGACAATTTATTACAAAATTTGGTTGACTCTTTGCAAAAACATTTTAAAGTCTTGGTTGAGTCCTTATAAAAACACCCACAAGATTTGGCTGACCACTTATGAAATTGTTTAGATAGAGAGAAAAATGAGAGTAAAATTGGAATCTTTTTTGAATACAGAAAGACCTGTCCTGGGTTGCAGTGTATTCTACTACCATCCTGATGAGCTGTTGAAACCAGGTGGGGCAGTGTTTCCTTGCCTCCTCCCTCTGGACTATCTTCTGTTAATGAGCCCATCAATGCCTGGCCGCATGACTCATCATCCCATTGGGAGATGCTCCACCCAGAAGGAGGAACCAAGCATTCCATCCTGGATATAATCTGAGATTCTGAGCACCACAGCCACCCTTCCCACTGGATTTCCAGAGGACAGGAGCTGCACAGCCACCACTGGACCTTCTGAGGAAGAGCAGACCCTTTTTTCTACAGGATCACCACTTCAGAGGACTGCAGCCACCATTCTACCAGACTGCTAC
>NW_008236932.1:1824434-1828278 GCF_000691975.1 Corvus brachyrhynchos | reverse complement strand
CCTTTATTTTTTCTGTAATTTCCCTGTTAAATTGTTATGCTGACTTGGTGCCTCCCACTGGTTTGTTTTCAAACTAGTACACGTTTTGGCGCCCAACATGCAGCAGGGTACTGAAGAAAAATCAGAATTACAATTTTGTATTGTAGAAGCCACCTACTCATTATGATGCTCATGGGTCTTGTACCTAGCTCTCTATATTTTTTCTGCACAGGGGGAACTACCTGACAATTGCAATGCTCCCATGTAGATCAGGGTATGTGCGCCAGTTTGTACAAATTTAGAGGAAAATATCCTCTGATAGACGGGAGGTTACAACCAGCCCTCCCCCACCAGGTTCAGGAAAAAAGAAATTTTCCTTGAAGGAAAGTGAAAGAGATAAAAACTATTTATTTAACAAACACACATGAAAAGGATAATAATGCTAAATGACAAAGCCTCTCGCTCTGCTGAGAGAAAACCTGGGATAATTTTAGAGTCCTTCCACAGGTCTCTTTCCCCTTCCCTGGAGCTGGGTCATGGGTCCACCTCCAGGGCCAAGGCCTCGGTGGAAGGTCCTCCCAATGTATTCTGATGTTGAAACAGTCCAAAAAAGAAGAAGAGGAAAATCCAAAGTCCCAGGAAAAAAACAAAGTGCAACTCTCTGTCTTTCTCCAGAGAAAAAGAAGCTGAAAGCTGGCTGAAAAGCAAGCAAGCTGCTTCCTCCCGCTCCCACCACTGCAGAACACAGAGAGCCGTCTCTATCTCTGTGTCCTTAAAACAAACTGCTTTGAAAAGTTTTGCTCAGTTTTTTCTCTTCCCCCTCTCAGGCTCAGTTTAAAGGCACAAAAAGGCACAAAATTAATTTCTGGGCATAGAGCAGAGATAGGGGATACACATCATAAAGTCACCCCAAGACAGTATGGTATAAAATTTGCTTTATTGGTCTATTATGCCTATGCATGATAACCTCTGAGGCAATGAACATAATTCGGAATACATACTCAACTTGGCTTGCTTGTCCTAAGTCTAGGCTGCTACATCTGGGGCCTCAACAATTGCACCCAGCCCCTGGGGGAAGGAGTAAAGAATGTTTTTTTCCAGTCTTTCAGGCCTGACACAGCAGATTTTGAAAATATTGAGCTCCCTCTGGATGTCAAAGACAGCATAAACTTGCTGTTAGCTCTGCTTTGTCTTCTCTGTACAGTCTGCACCATGTACACCATGCTTAGAGTCAGAGCTACGGCACAGCATCCTCAGGATAAGAGGGGAAAAAAAGAGCAGAACAACAAACATCATGTCTATCCAGACCGACACAGAGGAGAAAGAAACCAAATGCAAGACAACAGTGTCCGTGCCTACACAGACTGACACAGAGGAAAAAAAAAAAACAAAGGCACTGTCAGCTTCTCCACACAAACTGTCACTGAACCAGAACAGCCTCAACCGATTGCAGTTGCCCCGGTTCAGAAGAAGAAATCAAAAAGCAAATCAGTCCGCATTGTGACTGACGAGGATGCAGCAGGACCTTCGCACCCAGCAGAAGAGGCAGAGCCAGAGATCATCACTCGGTCGCTATCCCTGGGTGAGCTGCGAGACCTGCGGAGGGAATTCACCCGCCAGACGAACGAGTCTATCCTGACCTGGCTGCTCCGCATCTGGGACGCTGCAGCCAATGACACCATTCTGGACGGAAGTGAGGCCAGGCAACTGGGATCTCTGTCCCGGGATGTGGTCATTGACCAGGGGATCGGGAGAACCCAAGAAACCCTCAGCCTCTGGCGGCGACTGCTTACAAGTGGAAGGGACCGGTACCTTTGTAAAGAAGACCTCCAGGTGCACCAAGGAAAATGGAGCACAATGGAACAAGGTATCCGGTGCCTGAGGGAATTGGCTGTGCTGGAGATCATTTTCTCAGAAGATGAGAGATTTCCTAAGAGCCCAGATGGTGTCCAGTGCACGTCACAGATGTGGTTGAGGTTCGCACGCCTTGGACCAGAGATATACTCCCGTTACCTGGCAACGCTGCAATGGAGGGAAGGCGAGGACAGGGTGGGCGTCTTGGTGAACAAACTGAGGATTTACGAGGACACCGTCACAGCCCCGTTTCGCACCCATGTCTCATCCGTGGAAACAAGGCTGGCTGAGCAAGTCCGGGGCTTGATTGAAGAGGGCCATCAGAAACTGAAAAAGGAACTTAAGGAAGAGATTTACCACATCTCCCCAGAACCAACAAGAGTCTCTGCCATTAGGAGCAGGCATCCCGCAACTAGGGAGAAAGGACACACTCCACAAGGTAATCTCTGTTTTTTCTTCAGCAACATGGAGAAGACATGAATAAATGGGATGAAAAACCCACCTCCTCCTTAGTAGCCCCTGTACATGAACTAAAAAGAGGGACCACTACCACAAGAAGCTCATCTAGAGTCAATGCTGCTCTGGTCTCTTGTGCACAGAACTCCAGATGGTATAGGAATGATAGTATCACTGATTCTCTTGAAGGGACCTCAGGATATTCACCGGAAGGGAGCAACATGCAACATGACCAGGAATAGAGGGGCCCTGCCTCTAGCCAGGTAGAGGAAAGGGAGAATCGGGTCTTTTGGACTGTGTGGGTCCGATGGCCTGGCACATCTGACCCACAAAGATACACGGCTTTGGTTGACACCGGTGCTCAATGTACTCTGATGCCATCAAGGTATGTGGGAGCAGAACCCATTTCTATTTCTGGGGTGACAGGAGGATCCCAGCAGCTGACTGTACTGGAAGCTGAAGTGAGTTTAACTGGGAACGAGTGGCAGAAACACCCCATTGTTACTGGCCCAGAGGCCCCATGCATCCTCGGCATAGACTATCTCAGAAATGGATATTTCAAAGACCCAAAAGGACATCGTTAGGTTTTTGGGATAGTTGCTCTAGAGACCAAAGACATCAGACAACTGAGCACCTTGCCTGGTCTCTCAGATGACCCCTCTGCCGTGGGACTGCTAAGAGTTGCAGAACAACAGGTGCCAATCGCCACAGCAACAGTGCACCGCCGGCAATACCGCACCGACAGAGACTCTGTGGTTCCCATCCATGAGATGATTCGCAAACTGGAGAGCCAAGGGGTGGTCAGCAAGGCCCATTCACCTTTCAACAGCCCTATACGGCCAGTGCGTAAGTCCAGCAGAGAACAGACACCGACGGTGGATTACTGTGGCCTGAATGAGGTCTCACCACCACTGAGTGCTGCCATGCCAGACATGCTGGAGCTTCAGAGTATGAGGTGGAGTCCAAGGCAGCAAAGTGGCACGCCACCATCGATACTGCCAATGCCCTCCTCTCCATTCCTTTGGCAGCAGAATGCAGGCCCCAGTTTGCCTTCACCTGGAGGGGCATGCAATACACCTGGAATCAGCTGCCCCATGGGTGGAAACACAGTCCCACTGTTTGCCATGGACTGCTCCAGACAGCACTGGAAAGGGGCGAGTTCCAGAATATCTGCAATACATCGACGACATCATTGTGTGGGGCAACACAGCAAAGGAAGTATTTGAGAAAGGAGAGAAGATAATCCAGATTCTCCTGGAAGCTGGCTTTGCCATCAAGAAGAGCAAGTCAAGGGACCTGCCCAAGAATCCAGTTCCCTGGGGGTAAAATGGCAAGATGGACGGCATCAGATTCCCACTGAGGTCATCAATAAGATCACAGCAATGTCTCCGCCGACCAACAAGAAGGAAACACAAGCTTTCCTAGGTGCCATAGGCTTTTGGAGGATGCATATTCCTGAGTACAGCCAGATTGTGAATCCTCTCTACCTGCTTACCTGCAAGAAGAACGATTCCCATTGGGGCCCTGAACAGCAACAAGCTTTTGCCATAAATAC
>NW_008236932.1:1823880-1824283 GCF_000691975.1 Corvus brachyrhynchos | reverse complement strand
TGGGATCTGGGAGCCGAAGCTACAGAGGATCTGAAGCCAACTACACTCCCACAGAGAAGGAAATCTTGGCCGCCTATGAAGGAATCCAAACTGCCTCAGAAGTAACTAGCACAGAGGCACAACTCCTCCTGGTACCCCGATTACCAGTGCTGGGTTGGATGTTCAAGGGAAAGGTTCCTTCCATGCATCACGCCACCGACACCACACAGAGCAAGTGGATCACCCTCATCACTCAGTGCGCCCAAACTGGAAACCTGAATCACCCTGGGATTCTGGAAATTATAACAAAGTGGCCTGAAGGTGAAACTTTCGGATTATCTTCTGAAGAAGAGGAAGAGCAAGTGACTTGTGCTGAGGAAGCCCCACCATATAATGAGCTACCGGAGACTGAAAGACGTTATGG
>NW_008236932.1:1795884-1823365 GCF_000691975.1 Corvus brachyrhynchos | reverse complement strand
TATGGTGAAGCCTGGCAAGTTGACTACATCACCCTTCCCCAAACCCGCCAAGGCAAGCACTACGTGTTGACCATGGTTGAAGCAACCACTGGATGGCTGGAGACCTACCCTGTGCCTCATGCTACAGCCCGGAACACCATCCTGGGCCTGGAAAAGCAAGTCCTGTGGAGACATGGCACCCCCATGAGAATCGAGTTGGACAATGGGACTCATTTTAAGAACAGCCTCATGAACACCTGGGCCAGAGAACACGGTATTGAATGGATATATCATATTCCTTATCATGCTCCAGCTGCCAGGAAAGTTGAACGCTGCAATGGACTACTTAAAACCAGCCTGAAGGCACTTGGTGGGGGGACCTTCAAAAACTGGGAAGTGAACTTAGCAAAGGCCACCTGGATGGTCAATACCCAAGGGTCCATCAATCGAGCTGGTCCCGCCCAGTCTGAATCCTTGCACACAGTGGATAGAGACAAGAGTCCCTGTGGCACACATGAGAGGCGTTTTAGGAAAGACTGTTTGGATTAATCTGTGGGATTGTCTTTGCTCAAGGACCCATTGTGTACCACAACGAGACCTAATCTTAAGGTTTCCCCGTCTTTCTGCATTACCCACCAAGTGTAACCAGGTCCTTGAGCAGCTGTGAAAGAGGCTGAAGCCAGAGAAGTGGCTATAGGAAAGATGGAAGTGTAGGCAGCAGCTGCTGTAGAGCAGAAGGAAGCTGCAGAACAGGAGGCCAAGGCATACTGGGAACCTGAGGTCTTCATACGGTAAATGATCCTGTGAGTCCTGGACCCTCATCCAGTGGCTGCCTGTTGCCTGGAGAGGGAGAGGAGGCCTCAGGAGAAGATGTTACTTGCTGCTGAGAGTGATCAGGAAAAGAGGCTGAAGGCAGAAGGGCTATTTGCTGTCCAGCATGGTTATATTAGGAGGCTTCAGGCGCAGCTTTGGGATGCTTAAGAGAGAATCTTTCATAAGGAATTGCAGGATGTAGAATCTGGAATCTGGACCCCTAGTTAAAACTGAAACCAGAGATGATGGACAGGGTCAGCAAACTGCTACAAAATAGTGCCGTATAAGGCAACCAAAATATCAAAGTTATTGCAGGGTAAGTTAAATGAGAAGGGAAATGCTGTACATATTCCCAACTCAAATATGGAGGTTGTGCCTGGACTAATCCAAGTAGAAGTTGTTAGTCCAGGCACAGGCAAAAGTATACAGATTCAAAGCAGTGGTTCAGTTATTTACCCAGTTCCACCCAGTGAGACAATGGCAACCACCTTACTGCTCTGGTGGTATAGGAGTGGGCCATGGGAAAAGGAATCAATGATATCTTTCACAAAAGGATAGATAAAGATCCAATTAAACTTAAGCATCACCCAGGACAACCAGTTTTAGCAGATTTTTTTTCACTACTGGAGCAGTGACCTAAGATGCCTTTCAGCAGCTATTTGTGGATAGCTACCAATGCCCATGATAAAGAGCACTGTGTTCATGCCAATGGATACTACCTTCTTTTCAACCACTGGTTTAGGACTAGGCATTTTTCCTTTTCCTACAGGAACTATGACAAAAGCAGTGACTAATGTTAACGTCAAGCATTTTAACTGCATATTGCTGGTGTTTTATAATTAGTACCTAGCACTACTGACCCAAGATATTTCAGCAATGTATCCTTCTCCCTTCAGCCTGTTAAACATGAACTATTGTAGTAAGACTCCAATGTAGCTTGGGAGCTAATACAAAAATGTGTAAGAATATGGAGGCCTCAGAGCCAAGGGCTTTGCCTTGCCATGCCCTGCTTCACACTGGAAGGAATTAAGATTCCTTGTGTTGCTTGTAAGTTTGTCTGCTGTGATGTGTATCACTTGTAGCACTTGACCTGAAGACTTCCCCTGAAACAAGGTTCATACTTGGTGTCAGAATTATGAAAAAAAATTGTGTACTTGTTACAATTGTAACGGGACCAAAGCCCCATATATTTTTCAGTGTGGTACCCAATGGCAGGAATTAGCCTGCCAGAGAGCCACAAATAATTATCCTAAATCTTACTGAATTGAAGAATGACAAAATATACAGCCCCTTTGGGGTTGGCCTGGAGGAGTTCAGATGAAAAATCTTATTCCTATCTAACAGCAGAACACATACTGGATTGAAATGCAGTGTTTGAATTCCTTCCCTATATCCTATCAGTGTTCAATTTGACAACCCCTCAGAGATGGATGCGCCCTTAGCACACCCATTACTGAACAAGAGCTACATGGGATGCTCAGCCTCACCAAAAGGGAGTGCTCTGTCACCATCCACAATGCTACAACTTCAACTGAAGAGGCCTGAGCAAAGGTGAAGGAAGCTGCTGACCAGATGACTGAACTATTCCAACCACTCCAACCAAGGAGTGGTTCAATGAATCAAGCCTTAAACCCCAGATTTCTTCTGTTTTGAAATCAAGGGGTGGGGAAAGTGTTTGACATAAATCAGGATTGTAATATTGGTGGGATTTCTGGTTTTAATGATGAGCATGGACCTTATTTGCAGCTATGATTAGCTGCTTACTGTCTTCTCCTTCCTCCCTCTTCTAGCCCTCTGTCCAATACATAGAGATCACCACAGCCAAAGATGAGCCATATGCCCAACCAACAGTAAGGAATGTTTGAACCACTGGGCCTTGTGGAGGACCTGGCATAAGCATGTTCTGTCTCAAACATTTTGACTGTTCTGGCAGGAAAGCTGTGATTAGAAGAGGGGGTCTCACTGAGGTGGGGCAGCACTCTGCTGAGCCGACTCCCTGCTCCACCTGGAGACTCATGCTCAGTTCCCCACCCTGGACTCAACTCATTGGAGAAGAGCTCCAAGGGCTGGCTGTGCATCCAAGAACAAAACATCACAAAAAATCTCATTCATGTAAGAGGTTGCACCAGGTTAACTACAAAAGGAAGCCAATTGGGCTTCCTTGCTCTCTTTTTCCTCTCTTTCTCTTTCACTGTGTCACAATTCCAGCTCTGGACCAGTCACACAGTGACACAAGGCAGGATCTAAGGACTGGTGATATTCTTTGTTCTTTCTTTTCTGCTTTTATTTCTCTTCTTCCTCACTCTGTCTGGGCAAAGCATGGCTATCATTTTCTATTCCACACTCCATACTGAAGTTTGTTGTGGGAGAGTTGTGGAAGTGTTGTGGTTTGTGAGTCAGCACCTTTGAGTAGTGTGCTGAGACTTTAATATTAAAGTGTAAAAATTACAGGCTTGTTAGTCAGCACTTGTGGAAGTCTTCAAACATAAGGGCTTGTTAGCCAACACCTTTTAAGTTTAAATAGTGGGCTGTTTGCTGGACACAAGGCAATCACACAAAAAAGCACAAGAGCTCCCTGAAGTGTGTCCAGTGTCTTTGTTGAATCTTGATGAGAATTTATAATGAACATCATGGCCTCTTACTTATGGGTCATAACATGCTCAAGCAGAAATTCCTTTAGCTAGTCTTTCGGTAGTGTTTAAGTGTCTGCTGAAGAGGTAAGTTTGAGCAGTGGAGAAATACGTCAAAGGGAAATAGAAGAACAATGAAGGAGAGGGAAAAGCTGAATAGTGAATAGGAGGTTTAAGTCCAGTACAGGGACATATAATAAAATTAGTAAATCTAACAGTTAGAACAAGTGAGCAGTAGAGTTTTTACACACCAAACAGCTATTGCTAAAGAATGACTTGATCACAAGTAATCAGTTTGTATACTAAAAGACCAGCAGAAATGTACAAACACCACTATACAGCACAGAACCGGTAAAGCCCAGTTCTTAAAGAGTTTCATTCTACTTATAAAAGCCTATTCTGATGTCTCAAACTGGAGTATGTCCCCAAACAGAACAGGCCATAATGAACTAAGATTAAGAGGAAGATTCTGGAACTGTAGCCATTCTACCAAAATAAATACGCCATTTACATACAAATATTATACTTTAAAATGCATACACTGTATGACCCTCAGACCTCATGCAGAAAAATTTTTTAAGCTATTTTGTTACACAAGTCCTGAAGCTGCCCTAAGCATCGTAACAGGAACGTGCTTGTATAATTTTGTCCACAAAAGAAATACTAATTCAACACAATTAAAAACTTTGAGTCAAAAGAGCACTTTTAAAAAACACTTACTTTTACCATCAGAAGCACTCTTGAACACTGCTGTATAAACACAGCCATTCATTGCACTTGAGAGAAACCCACAAAGTCCTCCTGCACTAGAGTATATGGTTATCATTGATACACAAAACATCTGGCATAGGAAATGTCTTGCTGCTCGCAAGACAACAGTAGGTCAACAATGGAATGCTACCATAAGGAATGCAAATACAATTTTAGGATACTGCAGGAGAGATTACAACAACCAGACCTGCCAAAGGTAACTGCTCAAACTATAACATAAACATAATTCAAGTAACCCCATTCATGAAGGCTAAACTTGAACTGTAACAGGTACAAAACAGGGAGGAAGTTAAGAGTATTTAACTTACAATAACAAAACGAAGGCTAAGCATAGGCCTAATGCACTGCTCTGAAAGCACAGAAGTAAAAGTGGCAGAGAAAACAACTGCTTACATTTAAAAAGGAAAAGGATGATATGCCATTGTATCTATACTGTTAGAATAAAGTCCTGGTACTGTCTCAAAGGAAAAAAACAGAAAAAAATGCAACAATCCAAATAAATCCTACAGTTTGATGCAGCTGCTTTTAGCAGGCTGAACCTTGTGACTCAAATCCTTTCCAATCTGGAAATAAGTATGTATCTGAAACACATACTGAAATAAAAAAGGGAGAACCATATTAATAGAATCCACTAGTTCTACCTGCAGGTAAGTGTATTTTTATCTTACTATGATGATGCAAGCTCCAGTGTTGATTTTCACTATGATTTCTTCGTCTGCTTTTCATTGCAAAGACATTACAGCTTTTCACACCACTAATGTAAGAGGACAAATGGGAAGTTCATCACATATTCAGAGCTCTTTCAGTGCTAGTAGTAAATTACAGATAGACTTAACTATATTGGTTCTCTAGGTGACTTCAAACTAAGTTACTCAATAAAGTTACTTCAAGCTTTTTACTCAGCTGGAAACAAGCAGCTCTAAGACTGAGATATTTGGAAACCAAAAAAAAAAATGCTGCCAATGAACAGTATCATCTGTGACAGCTGAAATCGGTTGAAATGGTAGCCAAGCTTACTAAGTTGCATATGTAATAAAAACGCTTTTACCAAAAGCGATCAGATAAAGTTCTCTTGCTCTACATGATCAAGTAATTAGTGCTTAAAAAAACCTCACTATCTTGCAAAGTAGTTCTAAATGTGCTTTGTAGTAGACAGCCTTTAACTAGAAGAATTCTCAGACTATTTTCAACTTTCACCGACATACAGAATAAGTTCAAGATAGGTTAAAACAAAATGATTAAATCTGATTTAACACACAATAACCCTCAAAACTATATCCAATGTTGCTCTCTCAAGCCATAATTTGCATGTTCTAAAAACTTTTACTACTCCCAAAGTAAATATTTTACAAAGCAAGGGCAGTGATACCCATATTTTTCAGGAGTTTATTATATGTTTGCAATGCTTTTTAGATTTCTTATATAAAGCCATGCATTTCTGTTCCCACAGCTTACCCTTCACTTTATGGAACCCTACTACACTGTGTAAAAAGTTCTGTGCTACTGCAGCAACAAAAATTAATTGTAGCCCTACAAGCCCTTCAATGATAAAAAGTAATCAAGTGGATTTCATCATGAAAGACTTCAGTTATAAAAACAGTCATTTACCAAGAGGTTAAAAATAACCAGAAGCAAATTATGGTGTTACCAAAGTAGTTCTGATGAAAGATTATGAAAAAGCCAAACAATAACATTAACATAACTAACACAATATCCAAAAGTATCATGTTCACAAGTGAAGTACATGTATTACACAACATTGCAAATAAAACATGTCTACCAAAGTGATGTGCAAATACCAACAGTTAGAGATGAAAAACACTTAGGGGCAGGAGTGTGGACATTAAAATACATGCAGTCTGAAGAATTTCTGGAATTTCTCTGTAGTCACCTGATATTAAGATTCACAGTAAATTTGTTGTACCTCTACTTGTTGGACAACAAAGGAATCTACTAAGATGACTGCCACAGAGCACATCCTTAAAGCAGCATTAAATCACTGCTGACTTTGCAAACATACATTTAGCCTTGAAAACAGTGACAACAATTAAAAACTGGTTTTACTCAATATGGCCAAACTATACAATTACATCTATCACTAATTGCTTTTATCTAGTTCGATGAAATCATACAAGACTATTAAAGGTTTCAATGCAATAAATCAAACCAACAACATCTGAAAGGAAAAAAAATCTAATTAATTATTCATCCCAAATCCTTTAAAAAAATATTAACTTACCAGCTTAATTGCCACATAGTCATTTGTGTACAAATTTTTTCCTTGAAAAAGAAGAAAAACAAGAATGTGAGACACTGGCTTTTCTGTTCAAATAAAATGCCACTTAAACATCATGAAAGTCTTCAAAACATTTTTCACCTAAGGTGCTAGTTGTTCTGGCAGTGACAAGAAACGTGTGTTTATTAGTCTAATACCTTACTTTAAAAAGAATTTTTCCTTGAATAGTGTAAGAGGTGGAAATTTCACAGAGTTTCAGCTATTTCACCAAGTTTGTGAAACTTTTATGTACTAAAAAAGCTTGAACATTGGCAAATCACTGTAACTGGAATGGGATATCCTACATTTTCATCATTATTGCTGAGAACTATTTTAAACTTATTCTAAAATTACCATATAATTTTGAAACATCAGCTACTAATTAAAACTAGAATTAACTAGGAGTATTTTTTTTCCCTCAATTATGTAATTTACTAAGCTAGAAGTTAGGACAGGACAATGACATTCCTGACAGGCTTACACCACCTGGAAAACACATCTGCTGCTTTAAAAGAGATTCTGTAACTGGATAAGAACTTTTCAGTATCACTTTAAACTGTATGCAATGACTAAAATGTTAAACAAGTTTTATAAAATTAAAATTAAAAAATAGTGTAAAATTAAAAAATAGCAGATAAAGGAAAAATTAAGCTATCAATTCCAACATGTTTTGTTTCTTTACAATCTTCAAATGCATTTAGTGTCTATTATTTTTAATGATAATCCTACTTTTTTCTCTGTAGTATTACTCAGGTCTCAATTTCCCATATTTAGCTCAGTTTTGTTAAAGAAATCCAACGGGGTAAAGACATGGACCAAGTCTAAAGAGTTCCCTGTGAAGACAGTTACACAGCATCATAGAATATTTGATTTGGAAGGGACCCACAAGGACCATCAAGTCCAACTCTTAAGTGAATGGCCCATACAGGGATTGAACACATGACCTTCCTGTTACTAGCACCATGCTGTGACCAACTGAGGTACACCAATAGTCAAAGACTGATTTAAGCTCTAATCATCCTTTTAAAAAATAGAGTATTGTTGTAAAGCTGAAACAAGATGCATTAAAAACATGCATCCCTTAGTGGATCAACTTCACAAAAAAAACCCAAACAAAAACGAATTACCTGATGCCTTCACAACAACAAACACATAATCAACACCAGCAGCATGCCATAATATGACCCACAAAAGGATGTGTATTCCAAGACCTATCTAGGGACTAGAGTGGAAATCCAGGCATCATAAGTATTTATTCTCTGATGATCATATCAGTTACATTTCTGATAAAAAGTGTACTTTGTTTGAAGTTGTTTCTTTGTCTTTGTATGGTATTACAATCTATAAAACACTTAATAGAAATTCTTGCAGGAGCCCTGCTCATTCCATCTCTCAGATATAAAAATCACCTACTCTGAGTAAGTATCAAATCCAGCTACAGTTAAGTAGCTGGATATTGAGTTCCAAAAGCTGTAATGACATGTTTATTCTGAAGTAGTATCAGAAGGGACACTAACTTTCCAGGTGGTCAGTCAAGACAATTGTCTCTTTAAAATACAGCAGACAAGTATAAATGACGCCACTGTTGATCTGTCTATAAACACACAACAGGTCTTGAGTAATGCATCACTTGCAACAGAAACAAGTTCTCTCTTACTACCTCATCAGTTTATCTTAACTAAATCAGTTTAACTTAACTATAACAAAGAGCCTTAAAATTAACAGCTCAAGATCCAAACCAATTTAGTCCTTTGCAAGCTAATGGTTGAACATCACAGATAGTAATTTGCTACACATAGCCAATTTCCCATTTGATCCATAAGCCACTACTGAATTCTGACCACTGCTTTCTTCTCAGGTGGAAGAACTACAACAGCTCCCAATACATAACTGGATTTTTATCTTCTGAACGCAACTTCACCACTCTACAAGTCTTTAATCTTCCTTTAAGTCCCTCAGGTTTAAACTTAGGACACATGCTCAAAATATACTCCCATTTGCAGAAACACATAAAACAAAGTGCTTCTGTACATCTTTGTAGAAAGGATGCACTCTAAGTACTTGCTACTGTAGCAAAGCAAGGGATAAAAAATTTAAATCAGAATCTATAATAGCAGTATTAACTCTTGCTTTCAGTAACTTACATTTAAAACATCTTACCTCACAAACAACAATAAATAGGGATTTGAAATATCTAGTATATATGCAAAACCCAAGGATATTAAAATGAGAAAGCCACACTTGTCCTGGTAACTGTTGCAGGACAGTACACTGCCTTGTAATCTTCCTCCTATTTCTTTTACCTACTTGTTCTATTTTATTTCAGTACTATCAAACTGTAAGTCTTAACTATTTAATACTGTATTTAAAATAATTGTTTCACTCTGTACCAGCTGCAAGTAAATGAATTAATCAGATATTAATTTTTAATGAGCTCTGTACTTTGTGACCAAATAACAGACAAAAAAATTAAATTTATTAGTTTGCAGTTGCCTTTATGGAAAATTAATCTTGTTAGTTTGACTTAGTTCATTGAGAGGATTGAAACAGAAGTTACAATTTGAAGGCAGTATGCATAAGTTTTGAAGTGAGGAAGACCTATTTTTCAGCTTGATTTGTGGAAAGGCACATATGCAACACTGTAACAGTCAAAATGTATCAATTTTGTTTAAATACTATCAATAATAATAACAAGAGTACCTATTACTGAGACTGCAAAATTCAGTGTCCTAAGTCAGAGCTGCAGCAATATTGTCTTTAATCCCCTTCCAGTATTAATTTGCTAAGCTTGTTTACATCCTGACAGCCCCCACAATGCACTATATTAAAAACATGTTATATTTTATGCAAGCACTCTATCACAAATATTGCCTGAAGGCCAATGAGCATTAGTTCTACTATAGGCAAAGATCAAAAGAAAGAACACCTATACAGCCCACCCTCTTCTCAAATACCTAACTTTGAAACCCACATCTATTTAACGCATGAGGCACTTGAACTGAAACCTTCTAACAATACTAGAATAAATCCTTGCCATTAAGTGTCAAGTTGCATTTGTTAACACATACAGAATTTGCACACCTTGAAAACCCTGGCTAATCATGCTGTCCATCCTGGAAATACAAAACTAAACAGAGTCTTCCAAAACCACACACCCATCAGTGTCTATTTTACTAAATGCTAACATTTCATTTGGACAGCTTTACTGCCCAAATTCTTCAAAACTCAATAGGTCCTTCTCAGTCTGTGCCTTCTCCACCATCTGATTTTCACCCATCTGTTTACCACAGAACTAGAAACCGAATTATCTCAGATTTTCTCTACAGATTGATTCTCACTGCCGTGTTTAACAGCAACTCAATGTTTAGCCTCACTACATTAGAAAAGAAACCAAGGAATTTCTGTGCTCGCTGCTATTAAAAATGCTGTAGTACCTGGTACTCCAAGTATCTCCAAGAGATCCATCAGACCTACAGGACAGGGATGTGCCTCGGATACATTTAGCCCTAAATATACCTCAATAAACTGGCTCAGGAAGTCAGAAGAGACATTTACAATAACCATGATGTAACTTCCAGCATCTTGGAAGAGAAAACTGAGTGAATTTAGGAGAGCACTGCACAGTTAGAAAACACTTTAGTCCCAGAAAGTATCCTGCTGTGCAGATTCTTCATGTCATCAAGCTTGCACTGGCTGGGGTAAAGCCAGAAAAGATGGGTTAAATATGCCTTGCGTATCTGAAACTTCAAAGCAGTTTAAACAGCTGCATGGTATTCATACAGAAATTTTTATGCCTAGACTGCATAAAAATGGCCTTGAATAATGTAAACTGAAATAAAGAAACAAGGATCTTACCTAACCGTAGTTCTCCAAAATTACCGCACCCAATTTTTTTACCAACTCTGAAGTTAGGGCCAACCATTAACACTCCAGAATTTGAAGAACTAGTTCCACGTGGATTATGGCCTGATCTCCCACTAGGCCGTGCCATTCTTTCATCTGGTTTGTCTTTGTCTTTCTTTTTATTTTCCATGTCAAGTTTACGGTACTCCACTTTGACGTATTCCTCTCTTTAAAAATCAGTATAAGCAAATTCCAATTGGACAATGTGAGAATGAAAACATCATGAGTGAAGTGCCCAGCTGGTTACTGTCAGTAAGCAGTCAACAGCAGCATGTTCATCCTGTTTGCAAAGCCTTGGAGGTATCTGTAATGAAATGTACTTCCAGAATGCACACCAGCAATATTTCCTAGTCTTTAGACAAACTCTGTTAAAAGAAAAACAAAGTTATTTGAGACACTAAGATTCTTGCACAAAATTACCTTTCTCTTCAACTAGTCACACAATTAAGCTATAACTAAGTGTATTTTGCTTTACACAATTAAGCTATAACTAAGTGTATCTTTTGCTATGAAAAGCACTACTTTAAGGTTAATTGTCTCTATTTCTAGTATGTAATGACAAGAGATACTGGTGTGACTGAAGGGTGCCAGAATTTCAACATTTCAAGGAATAGTTTTAAAAAAGCAACAAAAAAGCCCTATAAAACTTCTTCCTGAATAAACACATTTAAAATTGACCCTTGGACCCATTCATTCCACTTTATGCCAGCTCTGCAAAAGAAAGCATTTTATTTATTTTCTCTCAAATATTATCTGTTGTTTTAAAGTAAATGCTCAAGCTGCACAGTTATTGAAGTTACAGAAATACATTGTATTTTCTGAATTGTAATTTCTGAGATGCACAAATTATAAACTCATGGCAAGGACACTTGAGTTCTTTCAGTAACTCCTAGAATCTAAAAAAAACCCTGTATTTATTTACTCTTCCCTACTATACTTATGTCATAAATCTGTTCCCCTGCTCCCCTTCTCCCTTGTTTAGCATCATTGCCTAGACACTAATTCCTACATGGATTTCAGCAAAAACAATGTTATCTTACTACTGCAATAAAGAACCATAAGAAAGCTTTTGGTTTTAAATCTCAGTTATAAGAACACTGGATACTGTTTTCTATTTGATGACAATGGCATAAAACCTCATAATTCAGAAGGTTCTACACAGGCAAAATTCCATGATGAGTTAAATACCTGTCCAAAATTATTTTGCTACATTTGCTTCAATGTTGGGAACACACTGCAGTAATGGAAAACATCCTTTGGAAAAATGTAATTCATGCACTACAGCCTATTTTAAAGGTAGTCACCAGGAACTTATTTTTAACACTTTGAGCTGAAGACACTTTCATTTCATAAACCAATTTCTCACAAAGTAAAATAATTACTTACATCATAGGTTACTGCAAAATTTCAAAAATCAAAGAGATAGTAGTGAAAATACACCAAATAATATGAACAGTCATCTGAATAATTGCATCTGCTAAATCATACATAGTTATAGCATGGTTATAACTAGATGACATTTAAAAATCATTAATCAACAGCTAACTAACCTATTACCTGAATGGATTTGTTTGGCAAAGAAACATGACCACAATACTGTGAAAGGGGGAATGAAAGGCTTGTTCTGAGAGCAATCAAAAAACACAAATGCAGATTCCAATCCAAGATGACTTGCTTAATGCCAGGGAAAAGGACTTCAGCAGTAAATAATGAACGCTGTGGTCTTTTATGGTACAGACAGAAGCATTTAAGAGAAAAAGATAGGCACATTACAACATAATCTTGTAGGTTTTTAAGCACCACCACCAGATACCCTAAAGTCACTTCCTAAACCACAGATCTCAAAGGAACAGACTCAATGAGAAATAATAGGTAATTTTCCCTCACCCATCACTACAAAAGCTAGGGAAGAAGTGTAGACATTAAGAAAGCTAGACATTAAGTGTATTGAAGTAGAACTTCAAGGTCACCATTCAGTTCTTAGAAAGAAGGTCAGCACATCTGATGCAACAGAATGCAACTAAATATTTTAGGTACCAAAGAAAAGAAGACTTATGTTCCATATCTTACTGGCTTCTTCAGTGAGAACTAACAATAAACAATCCTAGAATTTTTAGTGTACCAAATACATTACAAACAACATTATGGGTAAGCTTTCTTATATAAACTGGCATTAGTACCTTTTAGAAGATACCTGCTAAACAAGCAGCACAAGTCCTACACATTTTTCCAACACTGTGTATTAAAAAGAAGACATGCAAGCATTCCTGTCACAGTTTCTCCAGGATGCAAACTTCTCTTACAACATTTTCCTAATAAAATAATCTGCAACTAAGTCAAAATAAGGACAGCACTTATGACTTTCTTCATACTGAAGTTCCTGTACAACATTTTATGATGTATTTACCTTAAAAAATACAAAAAGTTTTCATGGTTACTTTTATTTGTATTGCACTTACCTATGGCAGTGTTATACTGTTGATGGCAATATCTTTTCTTCACCATAATGCTCACATTCTAGAGGAAAAGCACCAAAAGGCAAAGAGACACATATATGTAGTATTTGCAATTACTTAGCATGTAAAAATTTCTGATATAGAATGAAAGTACAGTTTTTGGAATTGCCTTAGTTTTCTTAGACTGTTAAGGAAGATTCAGCAGATTTTTCTCAAAGACTCAACATAATTTTTAAGGCTCAGAAGTCAGACATCATTCAAAAGTGTGCATCATCTGAAGTGAAAAAGGAATACATACAGTGTAAGCATTCTAAATTATTTCAAAAATTCTTTTCTTGCTTTGTGATAGTTACAGGCACTCTGAAAAACATACCATCCTTGTCCCCATTTTGCAGCTTGATTTTGTTTAATTTTCATTTTTTCATCTCTGCCTACAAAAATGAGCACACTTAAACCATAAACTTCAGCACAGCATCAGCAAATGTTGTTAGGATTTAAATAATTGCTCTTAGCTAAAGAAGTATATGACTAAACATCAGGATAGTGGCAAACACACCATCAAAGCCAAGTTAACAAAGCAACATCACAGGACTGAAATGACTATGTTCAAGTACGAAGAGAAAGAGAAGGCAAAAGAAGCTATCAAAAAAAAGGTCAAAATGGTATTACATTGAAGGAAAAGTAATTAGATCTCAATTATAAACTAACTACAATCCATATAGACTGAAGATAAAATATAAAACAAGATTGGAAAAAAGCAAGTAACTTCAGAGTAACTGAGATGCAGAACTAACAATAGCTACCAGAGGTTCCTTTTTTTTTGTGTAAACTGATAGACTTTTCCAAGCACTCTAGAGAGACCAGCTGAAAAGTAAGGAGAGACAAAGTGAAGACAACTAAGTGACAACAGACTTTCAACTGACTGACAAGTCTCACAAACTAACACCTGCAGAAGTATCCCTAGATTAGAGCTATAAATCTACACATCTCTCTAATCTCAGTTTGAAAATGCTCCAGTTAACACTACCAAACACTATATGCCACATAAGAACCCTATTCTGTAGCAGCAACAACTCTCTAGGATACTATATAATGCAGAATAAAAGAAAAGCTCATTTAAGTACCTTCTTCATTCATGTGTTTCTCAAATGCCTGATCCTGCAGCAGCAGCAGGAGTACCACTGTAATTATACACAAGCTGACATGTTCCGAAGTGTTGTCATGACAATGTTCACATTCAAGTGTGCAAGTCACCTTTAAAATAAAAACTTACTAGCTACTTCATTCCTTTTTTATGTTCCACATTTACTCCTAAATAAATTAATTAAGAGAACATTAAAGTTGCTAAATAGACCATTCCACTGCCCAGGAATGACAAACTTAAATGAAACATGCAACCATAACTGCTCCCTTAGGTAACATAAACATTACCCTTCACATTGCAATTACAAGAGTCTCTATCACTGCTAGTATCAGTATACTAACATTTTTCTCTATTTTTAAGAAAAGCACACAGTAGCAAAAGAGCCACAGAGGAAAATAAAAAACTGATAGAGCGTTAAACTAGATTGGAAGAAGGAAAAGGACATAAACAGGTTTGACAGTGATAAGCAATGGGATAGTATGAATGCTAAAGAAGTTAGCAGAGAAATTTTCCACCTTTTACAGTCTTCTGTGAAAGTCTCCATTCTCACGCAAACTAAGCTGAGAGACTGTTTCCTATTTTGTAAACTATTTGCAGGGGCAGGGTGTTGTGAGAATGCAGTGGATACTGTTTCAGTTCACTGAAGAAAATACTTTAAAATAGGCATCGTAGCATTCAGCCAATCACTCTGGGAGGTGTATGGTCAAGCACCCAATAATGTTATACCACTTTTGCGAACAATGCTATATAAATGAGTCTGTAATTAATTAAAGGACTCCATCCCATTTACCCTGGACTCCTCTGTCGTGCTTCTCACCATCCCTGCGGGTCACAGCGACAGGATGGTATGCCAAAACTCGAGGAACTGAGTGCTAGTGAGATCCTTAACCTGGTCCATGAGATGTCAGCTACAACAGATCACACCCGAAATGTTTCCACACCAACACACACAGCACAAGGAACATCACTGGAATAAATGAAACCAGGCAGGATGAGCCCTGTGACTGGAGTGCCATGTTGGACAGTCACAGGCTCTTCAGGAGGGACAGGCAGGGCAGGAGAGGTGGAAGGGCTGGAATGTACAGAGCCTGAAGTTGGCAATGGCAGGGTGACAGTGTTGGGTAAGGATTAAGAGACACACAAATAATGCAGGTGTCATCGCAGAAGTCTGCTATGGGCCACCAAGCCAGGACAATGATGTCAGTGAATTATTCTTTGAGGAACTAAGGGACACCTTCAAAACAACTGCCTTTGTCCTTATAGGAACATCAATTTGTCGGATGTTAACTGGGAGCATCACACAGCTGGCAAAAACAGGTCCAGAAGAGTCCTAAACCTGGATAGCCTCATGATACAGCTACTGAGAGAGCCAGCTAGAAAAAGTGCCCTCCTTGATTTGTTGCTTACTAACAGGGAGGATCTCATGAATGAAGCTGCCTTGGCCACAATGACCACGAAGCAATCAAGTTTAAAATCTCCGTTGTCAGAAGGAAAAGTGCCAGCAAAATTCCAGCCCTGGGCATGAGAAGAGCTGACTTCAAGCTGTTTATGGAATGAGTAAGGTGCCCTGAGAAATGCTTTTTGAGGGTCCATCAGGTCTGGTCATTTTTTAAGCACCACCTCCTAAGGGCACAGGAACAGGCAGTTCCAAAATGTCAGAAGTCAAGCGGAGGAGGCAGAAGGCCATCTTGACTGAACAGGGATTTTCTCTTGCAAATAAGGCAAAAAAGTGAGGTGTATGCACAGCAACTTTAATAACCTGACACACTGAGCAACCTGCTCCTGGAACATTGCAAGAAATGAATGAGTGCCAACTGAGGTGATTTTCCACAGACAGTAAAAAACATTTTATACTGAACTTCTCTGTTTTCAGAAGAAAGTATTTGCAAGGTGCAACTAAGAAAACACTAGTGGTTGAGGTTAGAAGTGAAACATGTCTCCCATAACCCAGTCTGGTGGAATGGAAGAACTACAGAGATGCTGCTTACCACCTCAGGGAGAAAATCCATGTTGCCAAAGCCCAACTGAAGCTGGACAGAACTGTGGGGAACAATAACGAGTTTTTTTCAAATACATTAATGGCAAAAGGCAATCAGAAATAAAATCAGCCCATTACAGAATGAGGATGGTCATCTCACAAATCTCACAGACAGAGACAAGGCAGAGTGAAGTATGACGCTATCTTTGCCTCTGTCTTCAACACTGATGACCGGTCAAGAGGGTCTCAATACTCCTAGATGGAGAACTATGGCTGTGAGAATGACAAACTCCCAGTCAATCCCGAACTTCTGTGGGACCTGCTGTTTCAACTGGATCCCTAAGAATCTATGGGGCCTGATGGGTTTCATCCAAGAATACTCAAAGAGATCACTGATATTATCACAAGACCCTTCTCCATGATTTTTGAAAGGTCTCGGGAATCTGCTGAAGTCCCACTTGATTTGAAGTTGCTAATGCCCCAATTTTCAGGGACTGCAAGAAGGATGACCCCAGAAACTACAGGCCTGTCACTCTAACTTCAGTTACTGGTAAAATTATAGAGAAGATTATTCTGGGAAATACTGAAAAACTCCTTAAGGACAGTTAACCACCACAACCAGCACAATGTAAAAAAGCCATTGAGCTGTTAAGAGTGCCCAAAGGAGGGCACGAGGATGGTGAAGGGCCTTGAGGAGAAGCCGTGTGAGGAGTGGCTGAGGTCACTTGGTCTGTTCAGCCTGGAGAGGAGGAGACTGAGGGGAGACCTCACTGCAGTTACAACTTCCTTGTGAGGGGAAGAGGAGGGGCAGGTACAGACCTATGGTGACCAGTGACAGGACCTGAGGGAATGGCCTGAAGTTGTGTCAGGGAAGGTTTAGGTCAGATATCAGGAAAAGGTTCTTCACCCAGAGGGTGGTTGGGCACTGAACAGGCTCCCCAGGGAAGTGGTCACAGCACCAGCCTGACAGAGTTCAAGAAGTGTTTGGGCAATGATCTCGGGCACATGGTGTGACTCTTGGGGTGTCCTGTGCAGGGCCAGGAGGTAGACTTTGATGATTCTTGTGGGTCCCTTCCAACACAGGATATTTTATTATTTTATGAAAGACAGTAAAAAACAGTCCTGGTTTAAGCACAAGGAACTTAAAATTCACTCAGCCTCCTGGCATTTTCATACCTCTGCGTTTCTCGCCTCTCAGGTATCTGCTCACATACTTCTACTCCCAAGGGCTCATGATTTTTGGCAATGACAGTAATTCCGCAACACAGCTTCTCCTCACATCTTCTAGAAGAGTGCAGAAGAAGTTTCTAGTGCCTCCACTAAAGACTTCCAAGAAACTTTCTCTGACATCACATGTAGTTTTTATGGAACACTCCACCTACTACAAAGCCCTTAACTGAGATGGGGGAACAGTCATGTTCACTTTCCAACAATCATCTGAATGTTATAAATACATTTGGACTACAGAGAGAATAATACAAGACTCCATGCAACAAAACTCCTTTAGAAATACTTAAGAGTAGAAAATCTGAAATTCATTCTACAAATCTGATACCAAGCAAGAGCTTCATTGTGAGGTCATCAATACAAAATTTAAATATCTAATCAACTATGTCTGCTATTTTTGTATGCCTCACAGAAAGTTTAAACTGTTCTTTCTAGATTAGTTATTACTGCATAATTTTCATTCATCTTTATATACATGTCTCCATACAACAGAAGAAATCTATGGAATTTCAAATCCACAGCAAATAGGCTCATAATTGAAGACCCCTTGTAAGTTTAGGACAGCAGTTTCTAACTGTGAAAAAGTTTTCAGATAGAATTTGAATTTGAAAATACCTCTAAAATTATATATGGTTTAGTCAGATCCATTGTTCATTTAAAATGAAAAATAAATATTTCATGACTAAAGAGTGGATTTAAATATTTTCATTTTAGTCCAATGAGAGAAATTCAGGCTTTCACATGACTTTGATGTGACCCAAATAGGTTGAGTTGCTATTCCAATCATTTATATTACAAATAAATATGTCTACAGCTTTATTTTTTGTATAATATTTTCCTAGGCAAACTCTAAAATAAAAAGTTGTTAAATGATTCATTGCATAACGCAATTAAATGCAACCAAATTATTACTTCATCATTTTTCAGAAGCAGAAAAAAATACACAAAATCACTGACACCTTAGTCAAAACTGAAGACAAAATGGGTGTGCTGAAATATTCGGTACGTAAAACTTTCAAAGATGGTACATACTCACGGTATCAGCTTTCAAAAGCAAAGAACATTTCCAAACAAATTTCTCCTGTCAAAATTTCTCTCTCCAGTTATCAATAACCTGTATCAAAACTGCTCATTACTGAATCACTTTACAAGTCTTAGATGGTGTTCTCTAAATGTGACTTGAACATAATGAAAACTTACTCATCAGTAACTCATTGTGTTCTCAACAATATAATGTACTTCATATACCTGGGGAATTCCAAGACTAATGTAGCCTGATCTTATAACATTTTAAAAAACTTTTAACATAAAAACAAAATACAGCTTGGCCTTATGTGCTCTTTATATTTTCAGATGTTAGTTAATTCCTCAAAGACTACTTTATTCTCCCATTCCTTAGGTACTTATTCTGACTTCAATTACCTTGGAAGCACTGTAAAAAGAACATGTAAATCCTCTGAAGTAGCATCTTTTTTCCTAAAAAGACCACCAATATTTTGTAGCAGATGTGAACTAATCGAAAAATATGGATAGTCTTTCTCAGCTTCACATGGGAGGACTACTCTCTCCACAATAATAAGGTAAGAAACATAGGGGATATACAAGAAATGACAACGCACCTAAATAAGGTCTTTGGCAGCATCCCCATTCAAGCCATGAAAAACCACTGCCAGATCCTTTCCCTGCCAGTTTGCCTTTCAAAATACTGAACTACAAATCCCACATTTACTACATTTCTTCCACAGAGAAAAAGTACATAATATACTGCAACGTTGGAAATCCTTCCTAGAGTTTCAGCAGCAAAGAGGGAAAACACACAAAGCAACTGCTACTTCTTGATCACATCAAATTTTTCACACTTCAGAAGACACAGGTGTTTATCTAAGAAGGCAAATATAATAACCTAATTTCAAAGGCAAATGAAATCTCCTCATAACAGATCATGCAGGAGCTCAACTGTCCAGTTTATTTCTCAGTGTGCATGGCCCCAAAACACTTTTATTTTGATTCATGCTCTTTAGCACTCCAACACAACTAAGATCACAAGTACACATAAATTGTTTCCATTACCAGAACTTCCAACAATATGATGTTTGTATCTCAAGTACCTTCTAAATTACCACTTCTTTTTTACTTAAAAGTCTCAGTTTTTCACATATTCTTATTTTCACTTTCTGAAACTCAGACAACAGTACTGTTCTCACAACATTCTTTTTCCACATATGCCTTCTGTAACGCTAACCTATTCTAGACTCAAGTTTTGCAAACCAAGAACAGAATTTATTAATTTTGGTGTACAAATTAGACTATCAGCAGTCCTAAAAATTATTATTTTTTCTAAATATATATTTGCTTACTCTTACAGATATGTATGATCTTCCTCATAAAACAAAGGTATAGGTAACTGAACGTAAGTCTACATACACCTACTCTCAGTCTACAAACACATATGAATGAGATGCACTCAAAGAGGCAGCCTAATTGAAAATGTCAAAGTAAATCCAAATGTCCTTCTTATGAACGAAAATTTACATAACCAAGCCTTCTAAAAAGTCTTGTTTCCATCTCCAGCTGTAAATATATTGAAGAAAAATAAAAAATCACCTTTTTCTCTTACCGTATCAATTGCCACACACTATTTTCAACAAAAATAATTCATTTGAGATTCTAGAATAAGCATTTCAGTTTGCATGTACATAGGCATTTCCCTAGGGAAAGTTCATCGGCAAGCCACATATGGCCAGATATAATCCTCCTTTAATGCACAAAATCTAACAGGGAAACAGCTTTATTAACACATTTAATCAACCACTCCCCTGTGCAAAAACTAACCAAAAACCTACCTCATCTTTACTGAAGCTTGTTTAAGAAGTCTATTCCAGTTAAGCTAGCGTAATTTTTTTCGTACCAAGGTTTAAAGTCACATGAACAAATCTGAGGGCTGCCAATATCCAAACTACAGTATCTCTTCTGTACATTTAATTTTGTCAGTTGAAAATCTGCTACCTAATGAACAATAATGCATCCTTCTACACCACCCCACTGCCAGCTCTGGTCAAAATGCTGTCACATCAGAAGACAGGTATAGTACTCGAGGTCATCCTAACTCAATACAATTTTTCCACAAATACCAGACTGGACTAACTATGTAGCAATTAAGATCTCCAAGCAATCTCTTCATCTCTGTTAATTCTAAACAAACATTAGCAGAGATGGTCACTGCATAAACATTTTTATTTTCTCACTGACCTGGACAGCAAGTTTGGCCCTAACCTATAAATTGGACTTCATCATAGGCTTTCACCACAAAACCCTACCAACTTCACTTTATGATTCCATGCAAGTGCATGCATTTACTTGATCAAAGCTTCTGTGCATGCATCCTTCTTGCACTTTCATATAATCACCATTTCAGAGTAAAAGTTGTCAGAAAGGAGAGTCATAACAACAGGAATAACTTTTAGAAGTCTAATCATGACAGTATTAAAGCTGATTTACTAAAGAGCACAGAAAGAACAAAACTGATGGTTAAGCAATATTTCAGTCATTTGTTTTTTCACTTTTCCACCACCACAACCATACAGACTTAAATGGGTTATATTGTCCACAGCTGACAGAAAGCTAACGCTGAGCTAGCTAATACTACATAATGGAGGCTTCAATTTTCTACATGAATAATTGTACCACGGCACACAACTGTTATAGCAGCACAACAGAAAGGTTCAGATTAGCCTAAGGCTAGGCCAGAGAAACTGTGAAGTTAACACATCTAAAAGTTAGAAAACAAAGCAAAGAGTATTGCATTTCATCTACCACCGTAACTACATCTGAAGACAAAATTAAGCACCATGGTAAAGCACACACCAGTGTTACATGGGAAAAAAAACCCCAAAACATTTCTGAGAGTCCTAAAAACACTAATTCTGTCTCCAGGTTAAATTTTGTATTGGCTAAAATACATAACGTGCTCTAGTATTCCATGGTGATTGTGAAGATCAGTTTTCAAAATTAAAGGTATTTTTAGTTTTCTGACACAATTCACTCTGTCACTTAACTTTAATTACATGATCAAATTCTGCTTCAAGAACTTAGATAGGAGCCAAATTCAAATTTAGTAACTCCACATGTCAGGAAAGGGATAACTCACAGTATAGGAAATGTCTCCAGACTAAGTTTTGCAGCTATGAATCTGTCAAGGCTTTTTAATAATAACAAACTACACGGCAATCAGATTATTCTGCTGTCCTATTGTCTCCATAAACTGGATAGGTACCTTTCACAGCAGTTCCAAGTATTTCACTATGAAATACACTTGCAACTCTCCTCTCACTTGCATGGCTTTCACTGCAATGTATACCTAAAATGTCTTTATTAAATTGAAACTATAGCTCTACAGTCTTCAAAAGGCTATAAAGCCTTTTTCTTGTGTCGTAATTTTAATACAGAAAAAAATGTACGGAAAAAGTCTCAGACACCACACCAAATGGAATCATGCTTGACACCTTCATATTGAATGCATACAATGCCTAGTGACACAAATTTAAGGAAAAACACTAGCCACAGTTAAGATCTTGGATTCATCATTAGTGAGGTAATACAAAACATACTTAAACCAATGCCTTCCTGTGGAACTCAAGAGGAAAAAACAAGCCTCCCAGTGTTTTACACAAAATCAAACAACATTGAATATAAAATCATCTGATGTAAATTAAAAGTTCTGAGAACAAAATAACCTGACGCTATTGACACCAGTTTTGCCACGGTCTGATGGTAATTACTTAACTACACTGATTTTAAATCAAAACAAAATTCTCAAGCACTAAAATGAGAAAATGTCAGTATCTTGATGTGGGCACTGTGTAGTAAACTCTTGATGTACTACTCAGGAAGATTAAGATAGAAACATTCCTCAAGCATCAACACTAGGTAAGCTTAGCTGTCTACATATTAGTGTTCAACACCATAACAGCCCCAGTGCAGTAATTTCAGCTTGCTGGGTATCTTCCACATTTACACAATATTCCCAAGCCACCCTCTGATACATCTTCAGCTCTCTTTCTTCACAAAACCCCTTGTTCCTTCCCACACTAAAATGTTCCCTTCTCGCTCAGTGAAGAGAGATGTTCTGTTGCTTGCCTGGTATCACAAGTTGCAAGCTGAACAGCTCTCAAGCTACTATCACAAAAAACAGGTAACATCCCCCCTTCACCATGGTAATGGTTAATAAATATGTACTATCTAAATTGGTTTTTATGAAGCTTATAGGAACTTATCTTCACAGGCATAACAATCTAAGCTTGGTGAAAACTGCCCTAGAAATTCCAAATTTCAATAGGCAGCAGTTGAGAGAGCTACACATCAGAAATACCTAATTTCCTTAAAAAACAGACTTTTTTCAGAAGAAAATTCAAAGTACAATCTTAAAAGTCTCCCAGTGTTTTACACAAAAACAAACAATACTGAATACTGTTGGAAAAATGAAAAGCAAAGAAGAGCATTTCCATAAAGACATTTATATCTCAATCTGACAAAAGCTTAAGAGCAAATTTAGTTATTCTGTCTTCCTCTTGTCTGTCAGAAAAATTCTGCCTTCCCTCTTTACTGTTAACCATAAATTCAAGTTTCATCCTTATTTCTCCAGATTTAGAGATTCCTCAGCCTACCATCAGCAAATATTACACAGAAACTTTAATAACCTGACACACTGAGCAACCTGCTCCTGGAACATTGCAAGAAATGAATGAGTGCCAACTGAGGTGATTTTCCACAGACAGTAAAAAACATTTTATACTGAACTTCTCTGTTTTCAGAAGAAAGTATTTGCAAGGTGCAACTAAGAAAACACTAGTGGTTGAGGTTAGAAGTGAAACATGTCTCCCATAACCCTTAAAGCAATCATGTCCCTGACTTTAGCCTCTACAGCATTACTTCATCTTCCCAAGATTACTGCACAATTACTTAGGATTTAAGATAGCTGTATTTTTATGGACATTATATATTTAAACTGACATGAAAAATATCAAGAGTATATGACATTAAATATGTTCTTCATTTTAAGCTAGCAGAACTCCTCTAAAGCAACACTGAATGCCTTTAAAGATTTCTTTATACCATTACATCAAAAAGCTGTTGAAACGTGCTAACAGCCATGTTAGCTACTTCATTTAAGTTCAAATATAAAGACCTAAAATGGAACATGCTTAGTGCCTTAAATACAGAAAGATACTCACAGGATTCTTCTACATATAATAATGCAATTTTTAAATAGTACTTTCTTTTAGGCTGCAGACATGTGTCCTACCCTGGATGAAATCACACCTTCCAGCCTCACAAAGGGAATCTGCCAAGAAGCCCATGCTTTTAAAGCATTTTCTACAAAAATACAGCCAATGCAGCTCTCAAAACATAACAGATGCAACATTCACTAGGTAATCAGCACCTCGAGCTGGAAGACAAACTGGACCAAAAAGAACAGTTTGATGGGCACAATAGAACCCAAGTCTGAAATTTTGTTCTGAAAAATGCAATTAGATAACTATGATGGGTTAGTACAATGGCTCTTCTACTGCATGGGACACACTACCTGCTGCTCCTGCTGCTCACTAGCATCAGCACTCCATGCCTCAGTGGAGACATTACTCCCTCAGAGTAGCAGAAAGCTCACACACTCAATAAGCTGAATCCACTCAGTGGAGGATACAAGAGGCAAGACAGAGAGCATGAGTGGAGCTACAAAACTGCACAGACAGGAACGGAGCAGGGGAATGCCTGGTAGTAGAGAGAAGGGCCTTTCCAACAGCTGGCAGCACAGTCGCAATGACTGGTGTTTCACAGCCCATCAAGTGCATCCCTTCAAGAACATCACACCCCAGTGACCTCCATACGCAAACTGCCACCCAAACACCACCTTCAACTCTGCTTCTGCAGGAAACTGTTACATCTACATTCTGTTATTGCACACGGTTTACTGAATAAAGAGCATGGCAACTCACAAATTACTCAGTGAATAATTGCAGAGAATACAAGAAGGTGCGACAAACCACATACTTCAAACTGAAGTCCAGCCTCTGCTTGTCATAAAACATTTGTATTTTTGGCCTACTGAAAAGGACATCATCCTCCACTGTTGCAGTTCGCATCCTGTCTTAATCAAAAATAACATAATTTAAACACATGGTTGATGGAGTCTGCAGGGAAAAGAAATTATTTCTAGGGAAATGACATTAAATTATTAAGAGATTTCAGTGAAGTAAAACAGCTACTACAAAGTCTTGGCATGTTAAAAGCTAAGGTGGCTAGTAAGCTTAGAGAGAAGACCCTAAAGTATAGGAAAAAATAGTTGTAATTTTATTAATGATGTTACAGACAAAGTCAGATTAAGTAATAAACTTACTTGAATATGCAAATCTTACTTGGGTGTGTATCATGGGCTTCTGTGACCTACAGTTATCTGAGTAAACATTTTGGCAAAGACAGTTCTGATTGATCAGTATGTCTCCTCCCATTCCTAACTCCACTGCACAAGGCAGGATACCAGACACACAAATGGCAAGAAAACTGTTTTAGCTTTTCACACCTCCAGGATGTACTTATTTTGTACTAAATACCCTTCTTTGAACAGCCAAATGGGGATTTTAATGTATCTTATACTAAAAAGCTTTCCTACACAAACTCAAAAACACCCGATAAAGGAATGAAAAAGAGAGGGAAGTATAGTTCTTAAAAATATTCTCTGTAAGAGATAAGGAACACAGAGTTAAATAAACACCTTAGAACAATATGCTGGGAAACACATCTGTAATATTCGAAAATTGTTGTGTATTTAATAGTATATACTTATTTTTATATTTAATACAAATATTCATATATTTAATGTATATGTATATTTAATATAAAAATATTTTCTGCCCCTTTTCCTAGAAAGAATCCTTTTCACTTAAGGCAATGAATATATCATCTATAAAACACTAGAACAAAATATAAAAGGTGAGCTAAATCTGACCAAAATAAACTAATGCATATTTTACTACTATGAGTTTCAGAACTTCTTTTGAAAGTACTGCTTTCAGAAAGCTCCCTAAGTAACCATAATCCAAACCAATTCCACAGCATGGACTGGTGTGTGATGTCTCCTCTTCTACATCCTCCCTGTACCAAAGAGACATTAAATTGTAAGTGGCTTACCTAAGATCACAAGGAGGGACGGATGGTCCAGTCACTGTCTTCATCTGTGATCATCACCCTAGCTTTTAACTACTTTCTTACTAGTCTGCTTTTATTTAAGCAACTATTTAGCTTAAACACACCTATTTTTGTTCATCCAACTGTTTCAACTATAGCTTACAAAGTTCTAGAACTCCAGTGACAATGTCTAGGAGGCTACTCAGAATTAAACTTAGAAACAAGCTCAGCAGCATCAGGCTTGATCTCACTGCATTGTTTCTGCAGCCACACTGAGGAAGCATTAAAATGCCTACATAGCATAAAAAAAATTAAGGACTATCAGAAAGTATAAAACAAGTACTTCAAAGTTATTTTTTTACCTTTTAATAGATATGGGAAATCAATTATATAGAAGTCTCAAAACATTTTTGAAAGTGTTAAAGGCCCCGCATACATTAGTTGGAAACATACCATTCCGTTTACATTATTGAATTATTCCCCAGTATCACAGTAAGTTTAAGATCATCTGAACACAGACACAGCTGAAAAGGATTGTTCCACTCTTCCCCTAAGCACTGTCAGGTATTTTGCTCATACAACCTCAGGTGAGGTATGAAGGGTTGACTGAGGACTCTTGACATTAATTTGCAGTTGAATCATTGAGCTTTAACTGTAAAGAAACAGTATGTCAAACTCCCTTAAAACTTTGTTATTCCTGTGGTTTGTGTGTTCTTTTAATTACACTTTTATGTATGCCATCCTAAAAAAATCACTTGAAAGTGAAAAGAAAAGCCTGAGGAACAAGATGTAGCTATATGTTTTGTTTACAGCAGACTGAAAAAAATGTTCAGTAGGAGAAAAGTTAGATAAAGACAGTTAATACAGCTGATCAGTACCTGTTCCTTAGAAAGTTCATTTTTGTAATCAGAAGATATTGGGGAAAAGTAACCACTGTCACTTCCCTATTCCTCATGTTCCATCTATTGTTGTCTCAAGGGCATAACTAAACTAAGTAATTCTTAAACATCATAAGACTTCCTAGTCTTTTTCAAACAAATTTTCAAGACAAGAATAGACAAGTCAGAAATACATGTAACTTTGATACTTCTAATCACAGAACCATTTAGCACAGTAACTAGTGAAACAAGAACAACTTTATTTTCATAGGACAAACTGCAGATACAGTGGGGATGCTAAGATTTGATACACTGCATGAGCTTTAATAATGCAATTAATTTAATTATGAGACTACCAAAAACTGAAAAATTACAACAGGAAGTAAATTCAGTCTTTTTAATCATACATAAGTAGGCTGGACAAGGAAAAACTCTTTTGTAGGTTCTGTTACTTTAGGGGAAGAAAAACTTCAGAAGTGTTAAGATATGGACTGTAACAGGTTGATTCTCTTAATTAATCTTAAATATATTTATCTTGATCACACAGAAGAAAAAAGCTCTACAGAAAATGTGATGAATGAGAACTGGTACTCTAGATTCTGAAATTCACTTATATTTTATAAGCCAATCTATTTGATGCAAAGTGGCAAGAGAAAAAGATTAATTTCATTAGCTGAAAGTTATTCTCAGCTGATGTAAATAGTCAGCCGTTTGCCAGATAATTTCTCCATTTCAGGCCAGCACAACAAAATACCACTTTTTTCCACTGCAAATACTGTTTAACTGTTGAAACGTCTCAATTAAAAAGAAACTGACTAAGGGATATTGAGGTCGAGAGAAGACATCTGCTAAAATATAGCTAGCACAGAAACTTCTATCTCATCTTTACCCTTTAAAGCAAAATTGCATTACTCCCATCTTGGATTTTAACATCCCTATGCAGCTCAGGATAAAACGCATTCACTAGATAATTGTGTTCAGAAGAGGTATGAGAGTCTAAAGAGCAGATAAGTTGTTTATCCTTACAAGCAGTCATAACCCAAGCAGTAAGGCTTAATATGCTTAACAGTGTGCTTCACTTATAATCATGCTTAAGGACATGCACAGTATCTATTTCTAACTATGTATGTCAATACAACTGATCTTAACTACAAAATTCAGCAAGAAAAAAAAAATCTTCGATTATATTCCAATTTCTTTTATATTCAACGTTCATTAAGGACGTACCAGCAAAATGAACAGGACT
>NW_008236932.1:1795524-1795848 GCF_000691975.1 Corvus brachyrhynchos | reverse complement strand
CAAGTTCCATGGCGGACCACTGAAATATCACTTCTAGAGATTTTAATTAATCAAACTTAAAACCACTACGTTCAGAGTGCCTATAAATAACTTCCCATAAAGCAAAATAAAAGGTAAGAATAGAAGAGCACTGGCAGCTCATTTTCCCTCTAACCTGCTAATCTGCTAACCCAGCAGAATCGCCCTCCAGCAACCTGCGTCTACAGAACAGGAAAACAAACTTACTTGTTCCTACAAACCCAGCTCAGTGCTCGGTCGGACCAACCGCCGCCAGCACCACCGACACCGGCCGCCAGCCAGTGAACCCCACCGCCGCGCCCACCT
>NW_008236932.1:1792967-1794589 GCF_000691975.1 Corvus brachyrhynchos | reverse complement strand
CGGCCACACCGCTTGTTTCGCACTGTCGCCACACGTGGGTGAGGTTACCCTGCTCGCCACACTCGGGCATCCTGCATTCCCTGTCCTGTGTATCCGTACAGGAAACGGGGAAGACAGAACCCCGCTCTCGCTTGATGTCTGCAACAGCTGCCACGTAATTATTTAAAAATATATATAAACGCTATATAACACCACCGACTTTGTGCCAACAGTCGTGCAAAGGAAAAGATCTTTAGGCCCTTTTTTAGTTCTCCAGTCAGGAGACTAGCATTTTAAAAACTTTGAAATTTGAGTAGCATTTAGGCCACAGAGGGTGTAAGGCTTTAAGTATTTTTTGTATTTGAAAGCATAAAAATAACTTTAAAAGTTTGTTAACAACTTGGTTTACAATCATAAATATGGAGGAGAGAGGATGCAAAGGGTAAGTGTTGGAGGTTCTGACAGCTCTTGGGAGTATTGGTTGTTCAAATAATTTTTTAGCTAAAGTTGGCACATTCGAGAACATTCTAGAACTCCTTGTAGAAAAAAGAATTAGAAGCAATATACCCTCAAGAAACTTTCAGAAATCATTTGCTCAAGCTTCACTTCCTTGTCTTAGTAGACATTGAACTACTTTTGCCAAAAAATTCTCCATAGGCAATCTGTGCTGTTAGTCTTATTAAGAAGGATCTTGGTAACATTTAACTGTGATCTTGCAGTTTAGGCCCATTGATTATTGCCCTGTATTCATGCTAAGTATTTTGCAGTGTGCTGGTATATAGGGCAGGCCTCAGGAACGTCACTGTCTTTCATTCTCAGAAATGTGTTAACTCCTCGCTTACCCTGAGGAGCACAGAATCACCTTCAGAACTTCTCTCTGCCAGCAATTCACCTCGACCTCTCTAGCATCATATGTGACAGTACAGAGAGCTGGTGTTCTGCTTTGAAAGTTTCCCCTCTGTAAAAGATGCCTTTATCAAAGAGGAGTGAGCACATACTTAGTTCCAATTACTGTTGCAGGATCCTGACAGACACAAGCATTCCACTCTCCCCAGCAACTAAGCAGAGACAAAAAACAGTCTTGTACTACTGTGATGCCAAGTTCATCAACTTTAATCAGAAATGGACACATATTTCACAAGTACCAATACTGGTTTTCCCAACCTTTTCTAAATACGGCCTCATAAACATAACAGTAAGTGCAGGTTTGGGGGGGGGTTGTGTGTAAAAGCTGTAGGATATTTTTCCAGTTATGACTGGCCATTAGTTCAACTTAACAAATTACTTGATTATCTGTAATTCTAAGATTTGGCTGATGAACATAAGGCAAAAGGGAAAGATATCTTCCACATCTCAGAATTTAAAGAAAAGTGCATCGATTTTGGGTAGTTAGAATTACAGCTGGGCTGCAGTGGTGAAGAAAGTGGATGATTGCTACATGTAATCTTAATTTTTAAGAGCATCAGAGACATGCCATGCCATACATCAAGTACATAAAACAGAAAAAGAGTGCTGTGGCTTCAAGTTTATAGTGTTCTTGTGGTTTAATCCCAGCCAGCCACCAAGCTCCACGCAGCACTCACTCACTCACTCCCCTACCAGTAAGATAAGGTAGAGAACTGGAAAAGTAAATGCCAGAAAAA
>NW_008236932.1:1788363-1792932 GCF_000691975.1 Corvus brachyrhynchos | reverse complement strand
AAAGCCACAAGCAAAGCAAAGCAAGGAATTAATTTGCTGTTTCCCACATGCAGGCAGGTGTTCAGCCATCTCCAGGAGAGTAGGGCCCCATCACACATAGTGGTGACTGGGCAAGACAAACACTATCATTCCAGACGTCCCTCCCCCCTTCTTACTTCTTCTGCCAGCTTTATATGCCGAGCATGACGCCACGTGATAAGGAATATGTCTGTGGTCAGTTGTCCCAGCTGTGTCCCATCCCAGGTCCTTGTGCACCCACAGCCTACTTATGGTGAGAGGCAGGCAGGGAACCAAGCAGCCACGAGCAACAGACAGAGAAGGCTTTGGCTCCTTGTAAACACTGCTCAGCATTTACTAAAATAAACATGTTTTTCCACACATGGTGTTTCTAGCACAAATGTGAAACACAGCCCCATACTAGCTACTGTGAAGAAAATTTACTCTATCCCAGCCAAAACCACCATATGAACATCCCAAAAGGTGATATAATTTGCTATGTATATATATGGATGCTGTTCTAAGTGAAGGAAAAAGTACTTCCAGTGTTTAATCCTAGTCTGAGCGTTATTTCCCTCATGGAAAGGAATCCTTTGACAGTCCCTGCACACACAGCAAAGTAACAGAAATTGCCAGGTACCACACCTCTTAACTTTCCAAAACTTTTTATCTTTTTATAAAGTACATTATTATAAAGGTGACATGATACTTTGTTCCCCCTAATATTTCAGCTTGCATTTTAATACCATTTGGCACTATTTCACCAGCTGCTTCCAGTAGCCTACACCATTTTATTTATGCTGTATTTTTCTAATGAACTTATTCCCCCTTGCCATGCCAAAAATAGTAATTAAATACTAGATACTAATAAATTAAATTCTCGCACTAGAAACCCACAGGGGTAACATCTGGCTTTTAAGTATTATAGTTCCGCTTTCCCTTCACATCTTAAAAGCTCTTCCAGCTTCTTAAGATCTCTGTTCATTTCACACATGTGGAAGAAATGAATGTGATTCCTCCTTCCATCCTTTGTTTTAAATTCATACTGATTTCTAAATATTGGTATTTTTCTCACTGGCATAGGATTTGAGCCAGTCAAGCTCATTTAGAATGATTGCTCTCACTCTGGTATCTCAAACACAGTCCCTTCAAATTTCTTCCACTCAGGATCCTGTAACTTAATCCATGTGCCTAGGAAGATCTCAACACCTAAATATAGAGCTAAACAGGCAGTAATATAAGCTGCTGCAGTAATTTTTTTTTTTTTTTAATGGATCAACCAAATTCTGTTAAATTACCCTTTTGTTTAAGTTCTTTATTCTGGTCTAAAAGTTACCAGCGAGTGATAAAAAAATTACTGTGACACAGTACAGTATATAGTCACAAGCCAGCACTTCACCAGCTTTTAGCCCTATGTGGAGAGGCAGTGGAGGGAATCTGTTCCTGGCTGCTGCAAATGTGTGCCTACAAACAGAGAAAACAAACAACCCTGGGTACCCTTCATTTGTTCTAAAGTTCAAGCAGTTTGGCAGCATGCTGATGTGAAGGAGAAAGCCTTACCTGGCTGGACTGAGCAGTATGCATTGCTGATTGGAATTGTAGTCTACTTTTAGGTTCCAAAATTAGAGGACCACAAGGAGCATTTTATAGTCCTTTTATGAACATAGCCCAGCAAGGAACCTAGATTTGTTAATACCGTAAGAGAGACACGTGAGGCTTGTGCAGGTCATGGTGTAGTGCTGTCATTGCTAAGGGTGGTGACGTGACCAGTTAAAGAATTCCTGTAATGCATCAATCTCATACATCATACAATCATAAAAAATAGATAGAATAAATAGAAATAAAAAACAGTTACTCACTTCAGCTGTTTATGTCATCTGACTCACGTACAAATGTTATACTACTTTCTCTTCACAATCCTGAAATTCTTGGCTGAGCTAACTGCTCAGCCATTTGTTAGCCACCATTTTTCTTTGGAAGAACTCCCCATAACCGGGGAATAGTAATCCTACATGAGGGAGAGATGTGAAAAAGTTCTGGGATCAGGTTGATTCCCTCCATAGTAATGGACAAAAATGAGCTTTTAAAAGCTGCTGGAAATCAGAATTGCACCAAAAAAAAAGAAAAAAAAAAGTGGAAAAAAAACCAAGCAAAAAGAGGACATGAGAACATGTAGACCTTCATTGGTGATATGCCTCAACTGCATCTAAATCTGTTTCCATACAACTGGTGAATTAGCCCATTAAATTGTATAATGAAAAATACGTGAGTCAGGTCAAGTGAAAGGACTGAAAAGGCCACATACGTAAGAACCACATGATAAGGTACAGAAGATCATGCACTTTGGCAAAATGCTAGAATTCTGGAGTTTGAGATACTGATCAGTGATCTGACTGTTGATCTAAGGCTGCTTCATGTACAGAGAGGATTTTGTTTGTTTTAAGCATTTAATTATAGACCTGCTTAACCTATTGTAATCACTTTGTCATTTATCCAAGAGGTTGAACAGAACACACATATTTTTTCATTTAAGTAGGAGTGATCATCAAAGCTCAAAATTCAGGGACAAGAAAACATGGAGATTGAAAGTTTTTGGCAAAAAATTAAAGAGGCATTTGAAAAGGTTTTCTGTCCCATAAGCACTTTCAAAGCTGAGCTTCCCAGTAAATGTTGAAAATAAAACTAGACACTTCTCTCAGAATATTTAGAAAGAAATGTATTGATTTCATTATAAAGCTACTTCGTGGTTTTCATTCTATGGTTCCAATTTTAAGTATTTTAATTTAAAGCTGATATAGGTTGGGTTTTTTTTTAATTGAGGGGGTTTTTATTAATATAGAGTATTTTTAAGAGTAACTTTTCTTTTTCAGCTGTATAAGATTCCTTATATTCTGTTTATCCCATTTTCTGTTTTCAGTATATTTTAGTAGTGTCTCCATAATTCTGGAAAAATAATGAAAAAAACCTAAACCAAAACCCAGAAGAATACTGCTGTGATGTAAATTTTTTCAATCTTTTTCAGGCACTGGATCTTTGTGATTATTTCCCTCTCTTACTGTAACAGTAAGGAAGTACAAATAAACTAAGTGTTTCAAGCTATTCTGCAACATTTCCTTTCATAAGAGTAGGTAGTAAGGTTCAAGGTTTTTAAAATGCTGCATTTGCTACTATATCACAAACTACACTGGAAACTGTACTTTATTTTTATGCCAGCTGCTAAACAGTTCATTATTTGGCTTTAATATTCATAGTTCTCCCCAATCCTTTCCCTTGAAGAGGAGCAACAAATACTCCTTTGAATCTAGATTTTTACCCTTGATTACACCCAAGATTCTGCCCTCAAATCTGTTCTCTAGTTTATTAACTGTTTGAATATTACTTCAGAAAATCAATAGTACATTAGTCACATTAGGGTTTGGCTTTCTAATTGTCTACCCAATCAATAGCATTCTGTTCATTGACACTAAAAATATTTCCTGAAATAGAGTAATTGATCAGATACAGAGCTACATGGCAAAATTATGGCTGTGCTACCGAGCCCAAGTGGCTTTTGTATAGTAGAAGCTAGAGAATGCTCTGAAGATTTGTATCTTATTATGTACTGTACTGGCTCTTATGAAATTAATGGGAATGCATTTAACATTAAAATGTTAAAGAGAAGTAACTCATATCCATCATTATTCAAATCATGCTTTCCTGTTGGAAGTAACTAGTTTTACAGTAGTAAAATGCATGTTCAGATTTGTATTGCTTCTGCTTGGTTTTCCAGATATAAATATTGCACTGTATCTTACATTTCTCTGAAAAATGGACTGTATTTTACAGATAGAAAATTAAGGAAGAACTGAACCTAAAAAATAACTTTGTTGTTAAAACACACTCAAAAGGAGATTCTCGTGTCTTTATTTAGGTTTCTATCTATGCTATTGATTTCATATGAGTTTCTTCCACTAATTTTGACCCTAAAGAAGTGCTACGTATCTTTTTAAGATATGAGTATTAAATTTCTGAAAATTGGATTCACATGGATTTGGAGGACAAAATAAGATCACCTGCCCAATCCAGAAATAGAAACCACTTATAAAATCAGATGGAACATAAGGGATGAAATAGCTTGGCTTCCGTAACATCACTACCTTTTCATTAATTCAATAAAAACCTGTTTTTAAGGTCTCTCTATGTTGCTGCTATTATATAATTTTCTCTGGATACTTGCCAATGATGTGCTGAAAACATGGGCATTTCCACAAAACTCACCTTCTTTATTCATGAAGAATAATAGTATATTATTGTATGGTATATAAATTCTAAGCTCAGAGGATGATTACTATTACAAGATCAAGGACATTTCTATGAATCGCTCTTTGTGAAAATCCTTGCATTTGTAATCTACAAATTCTGGCAGCTGTTTGCTGTACTGAAAAAGAAAAGGATTGTGTGAGGCAAGGTAGAAAGATAAGATAAATACAATATGAGCTTTTTTATTTTTACAAATAGTTGCTATATGTTATTAGACATGTTTGGGGTTTGTTTTGTTTTCTTTTGAGTTTCGGAAAGTTTGCTTGTTTGGGG
>NW_008236932.1:1771109-1788276 GCF_000691975.1 Corvus brachyrhynchos | reverse complement strand
GGTTGATTTTGTTTGTTTGTGGCGGGGGGGGAGGGGTGTACTGGTGTCCCAGTAATGGATTTATTACTTCAATTAGTTAAACTTCTGAATTTTTTTTTGTCAATTCAAAAATCATGCAAGCAAATTTCTAGTTCTAAGAATCATATTTTATCCTTAGTTATACTCTGTCTCTAAAGATTAAAAAGGTAAAATATATCCTGATTTATAATCTTGTATGAGCAATTGAGACAATGGAATATGCTGTCTTGAAGCAGCTAGTGGATCCCTGAATTAACTAGTTTATATATTTCTTAATTTTTCCTCCGTTTTTCTTCCTTTTGAAGACACAGATGTATTACTGCCCAGAGGTGTCATCAAATGCTTCCCATTTCCATCTGGAAAAAAAAGTTGACTTTTAGAAAATTTCCCAAAGCTTTCCCCTAGGAAAATTACATTGATAAGGCACCTTATAACTGCTTTGTATTCATAGAAGCCCCATCTGAAGAAACTCTTTAAGATAATACCAGTCTGATTTAAAGATACACTGAGCAGTTTCCACCTGATCCGGCCTGAAGCATGTTTTGAAATCAGCCCTTGGCCTTTATATGAGAACAAATGCAAACAGCATTCCACAGGATTTTTGTTATTTGTCCAAAGGACCTGAACCATCACTGCCCAGGGATTAGTAAGAACATAGCAGTCACATATAAAACTGCCCCCACATATTTTCCAAGTCACTAATTGCTTTCAGGTCAGGGAGTTCCTGACACTGCTGTCCTGGGTGTGCCCTCAGTCAGAGGGGACGCAGCATCTTTACCACAGACGTCCTTAGTACGTCCTCAGTGGGAATTTGCGCTTGCTGGGTGCATGTGCTGGCTCCTTGTCGGAGGAGGCACAGCAGGAGGCTGTTGGTCTGGGCCTGCGTCACCCGGAGGCAAAGAAGCAGAGAGGGCCTTTTGTTATGGTTTCCAAAAAGTTTATGCAGTGGGGTGTCCAGGGACCAAAAAGACAAGGAGAGGGACTGTGCAGGGGATTTTATAGGGGGGTGGATCAGGGCGGAGAAAAGGGGAGGAACCAATAGGGCACTAGTAAAGGGGAGGAAACAATTCAATGGCAACCAATGGGTGTAACAGAGGGGCGGGAGTTACAACAGGGAGCCAATAAACAACCAAATGTGGAAGAACTTTCTAGAACAGGGGGAGGTGGTTTAAGTCACAGTGCTATCCAGGGGGATGCAGCTTAAACTTCTGTGCCGCCTATTAACCCGCCCTCTGACTCACTGTCTTGGGCGGGAAATCTACCCATGGGATGGCCTTGGCCTGATTCACATTTGACTGCCACAGCCCAGAAGTGGGCTGGGCCACCGCAGCAAGTTTCTTTGCTTTTGCTGTTTGGTAACCCTCAATAGATCTCTTTTGCAATGTACTCAAGGCTCCATTTGAAGTCATGTCGTGTCTATGCACTGACAACATCCTGTAGTGGGGAGATTCACAGAAAATGTAGCTGCTGTGAAGAATTTTGCTTGTTTTGAACCTGGCTCTTCTTGTCCTTTACTCTTGTTAGAAGTCCTGCTTAATTTATGCCACCAGTGGTTTTGCAACCCCTGACATAACCCTTACTAAACTGATTTGGGGGGGAAGAGGGGTTCTTTGGTTTTTTGGGGATTTTTTTCCAGACTGAAAAATCCCACCTTATTCTTTTGTTCCTTGTAAAGAAGCGTAAAGAAACTGTAACATGCATTGTTCATCCTTGTTACCCTCCTCTGAATCTTCTACAATTCCAATACATCTCTTCCGAGATACGGGGATCAGGATGATCCTCGTTGGTTCTTTCTGTATTACTTTTCAAACAATTTTTAATTTCCAATTTTCTTTTGTTTTGGCCTATATAGAGCATTAAGTTGAAGTTTTGCACATAAAATAAGGTCCATCTTCTGCATAGTTATGATCAGCCTGCCTTTTTATGTGTGAAACTAGGGTTCTTTTGCCACAGGTCCATCATTTCACATTTATTTGTCTGGAAGTTCACCTGGCATTTCAGCTGGCAAAATTTGGCCGTATAAGATGCAGGAATTTTTATCATTAGATCATCTAAAAAATCAGACTGGTACACATTTCTAAGATACATTTAAAATACAGATCAAGCTTGGGTTTGTAGTTACCTTTTGTTTTGAAAAAAAGTGACACTAGAAGATGAAAAGGCAAATGACAAGACATTTATCTTAAGAATAAATGGAAATTCCATCACACTATAAAAGTATAGTACAGAAAGCAATTGTACCACTGAAGATTTATCTCTCAGCATCTGACTCAAAAAAAAATACTCTTTTCAAAGAGTAAGCAGTTTGCTCTTTTTCAAAACACTGCAGCTAAGTTATATTTTTTTCCCATTTAAATAGGCCTTAAGTTCATATCTTTGTTTTCCTGTGTGGGACAAAAAATCCCTCAGTGTAGTTTCAGACAAACCCCACGCTGCATAACGGCATCCAATCCCACTTTCACTGCATATCTAAAGGTTCAAAAGAGTGTGAATGTCCACTTCATGGACAATAGAAGCTATCTAGCAGGATATGGCTCTCTAATGTTTTTGAAGTTGTTGAATTTGAGGAATAATGAAGATAAGTGTTAAGACAAAGAAAATATAGGAAGTTATTTTCTGCTGGGAAGACAGAGAGAGTGGAGGAAGGAAATCCTTTAAGGTGTCTGGACCAAAATACTTTTGTTGTGAGAGAAGTGTGTCTTATTTGTTCTTAGTGTAGTTAATAAAAGCTCAGGCAGTGTGCAATGTATGCATTTTACTTCCCGTCACAGTCCGAAACGCAAGAAGGAAAAAGAAAAAGTTTAAGGGTCTAAGTTACCAAGGCATCGCTCAGATTAACAAAATCTAAACAAGAAGCTGTAGCACTGCTTGTGATATAGGCTACACGGTATAAAGATAAATATATATTTTACACTTACCCTAATAGCTTTAACTCTGCTGTTATTATTCTTCAAATTCTATAAAGTTCCATATATTCTACACTATTTATATTTGTGTAGAGTAAATTCTCAATTATTTCACTAGTTGTTAGTGGTTTGTTTTTTTCTCTGGCAAGGCTAAAAAAGTAGAACCTTGATATTTTGAAGAAACTATGAAGTCTTCTCTTATTCCTGTTATGCCATTAACATGCTATCCATTCTCAGCCCACTGTAAAAATTTTGAACTACTTTCTTAGTTATTTAGATCATTGTCACAAAACAAACACAAGCAAAAAAAGAACATAAAACCCCAACCAACCAACCAAATAAAAAAACCTAAAACAGCTAAGCAATTACAGCAAGGGGAACTACTTTTTGTGTCCATACACAGTGTTGCCAAAATTAATTAACATTGCATACCAAGTGTATTTTTAACATTCAGCCAAAAGATTCTTTTATCCTCCATCTGAACAGTGCTACTATTCAAAGGAATCATTCCCCCCTCTCCTCAACTTCATAGCCTTCTTGGGAAAATATACCAGCACTTTTTCCTGCTTTGCAGCTGGATAAAGCAGTCTAACATTGCTTTTTCACTTCTAATAAATTTGTTCCTGAATTTTGTGACCTATACTCATGTAATTTCTTGAAATCATAAATTAATTTAATCTTAAAATCACCAATTTTAAGTTGTCAGTGCATGTATTGTACGTATGTAAAAATTAGACACAGCTAAATTAAAAAATAATGTTCTAAGAGGCCCTTAAAGATCACAATTTCCAACACCCTGTCTCACGATTACACCTACATTAATTCAAGCCAATGCTAGTCTAATCTTTTCCCAAAAGATTTCCAATGGCCATATAATTGGGCAAATAGCCCAAAACTCACCCTTGCTTTTAGTACTATGTCAGTCTATAAATTCTATACTACTGGAAACCGAGGGGGGAAAAATCCCCATCTTCTTTATGGGGATAATATTTATAATATTATGTTATTTGCCAACTATATCAGAGAATTATAGAAATATGAGTTTACCTAAAGTATATAATCAATACCTGCAGGTGAACTTCTGTGCCAAAAAAAGAGGAAGATAGAACTGGATGACTTAATACTGATGTAGCTTGATCTGAAAGAAATTAAGTAATTCATGTCCTAATCTGAAGTCTTTTTAAAGTCAATAGAAAAAATGTGGAAGGTTGGAATGCTATCAAGCATTCGCGTTGATAATTTAATCCACCTTTCACTTGAAAATTAATTATTTTTATTCATCTAAAATTCTTTTTCTCCAGTAACATATGCAATTAGTTTGTTTTGTCATGGAACAAAAATATGGAATAGTCACCAGGTATAATTTCCTTTCCCACTATAACAGTTTTTGATCTGGAGAGGACATACTTTTCTCCACCATGTAGAATTACTGTGAGCCAATTGTAAAGTTATACGCGTTCTCACTATTGAGAAGAAGTCATGCAAAAAATTTAAGACCTGAATGCTCCCAAACATATGAATAGCTTTTCTTCCACATGAATTATTCTGTTGACTTCACCAGGACTGCTTACATTTTTCAGGCATGGCAGGGTGAAGATTATAATTTTTATGATGTTAAAAATCCCTTAATAATATAAAATCGAAGCAGGAATTACTTAATGTTAAGAAATCACAAAAATATGTCAGTTATCCCCGGAATACAATACAGTGAAAACTGAATGCAAATAAACCAGATTTGAATATGTAGATATCCAGTAAAATGAAATACTTTTAGATTACTGCTTTTTCTGTTTTAGTATAAGTCGTCAACATTTGTCAGTGTCTCTTGTCATTAAAACATTCTTCTCACTAACACATTTCAGCCCTTGATTCTGGGGCATTCATGTGATCTTGCCTAATGCCTAGGGTGGAATCCACCACCCATCAGTGCAAGTAGGCATTGTGTGACTTCAGCCCCAAAAATTCCTAATTGGAGCCCTGGTTACATGCAATTAAAAGGTAAATTATTCTATTCAAGAGATCCATCCTTAATGTACAGGTTATTTTTCTGTATTAAAACAGATAAAGCACTTTAAAAGTACCTGGTGCTAATACTCTGTAATGCTGCATGTTCTTCTTGGCAATATACAGCACCAGTAAGAAAGTTTTCATTGCATTTTTTGGATGAATAAAGTAGGAAAAACAACAAATCTTCAAAATTTCTGCTTTTTAAAAAAATATTTCTAGTACCATTCCTGTCTTTTCAGTAAGTTGCTCTGAATGTAAAACTTCAGTTAAAAAAAAAGTGAGAGAATACCTGGAAAGGGATGTGCTTCTGTGGTGTAATGATCATTAATTTTAGCAATACGAGTAAAGTTTTCAATTCCTTTAGAACATACTTTTAGATGTTATTTTAATTTACACTGCTATATCATTCACTTACCATTTTGCTATTAAAATCTTATCCAAGGAAAAGACAAGCACCAGAACATACTAGAAATAATTTCTGAATCAGCAACTAATGAAAGAGTCTAGAATTTTAAATAAATATATTAAATTCTTGGAACTTTTTTTAGAGGCCTTATTGATTTCCCGTGGAAAGATTTTTGGGGCTTGACGTATTAGCATACAGCAGAATGTATTAACTTGCAAATTAATGCAGTGTATGTATTCTCCCTGGAGGTGGAATGATATGGAAATCATCTGCGTACAATTCTGTCTATTACTAAAAATGTATGTCTTGAGACCAGTGTCCTTTGCAATCTAGTTGTTCTGATTGCATTTCACTATGATCCAAATTGCCTCATTCTAATTTTTTCAAGGTTATTTACAGGTTGCAAAAGAAAAAATACAGGCACTGCTAAATTTTGCTTATCCAGGACTGTGAGTACTATTGATTTTTACACACCGCTTTTATAACCTTATAGAATTTAGATTGAAGGCAAAACTAAAATCCTCACTACCAGTAAAGAGGTATGGAAGAAAAGTAAAATATTAAAAAAATAAATTATATCTTGTTTAGTCTTTGGGCATTGCCCACTTTAAACACAGAATTTAAGACTTTAAAATGTTTCTCTGATTCTGCTATGAAAGCAAGAGCAGAAGGGAAGGATCCAGGCTAGAATACTTTAAAAGTATTAGACTGCACTAGCAAGACAAAGTTCTTAGGTTTTCAAGAATCAGTTAATTGGACTGGGAAAAAGTATTTAACATGCAGAATATTCAGTAATGCAATATTCTATAATAAAATTAAACACTGTCATTTGCAGTAATTAGTCTCCAACACTTATCCTAGGCTTGTAGTCAAGTGAGGATTTGGAAGAGTGCTATGCCTGACAGATAGTTGATAATTGACATATCTTAGTATATATTAGTAGTGAAGAAGAGAGCAAGAAACACTGTTTTCCTTTAATATATGTCAATATTTTGTACAAAGGAATGCTGATCCTTCTTTGAAGCATCTAGTAATTAGTACTAAGGAAAAAAAACCCAACCAACTATGATTGATTTACAATGGTCTTACATACTCTGAATCTGTGCATTCTCCTGCCACACTAGATGCATTCAACACTGTGAAAATCTAAATAGGTAATATTCATGGCCATTTTATTATAAGTAATAATGACAATGGCCACACTTTACGCTTCCATATCTCATGTATTTCCAGTAATGGTTATATGCTTTTTAACAAAGGAGAAAAAAGGAGACCTCACACAAAACGTAATTGAGTCAGCATCTCTGTATACACAGGCAGAGATTGCAAACTTTGAATAAATTTTATTATGCCTACAGAAACATTCTGTTGGTTTAGACTAGGCATTTCATCTAGGCACTTTACCTGAATTTTATTTTTCACATTAAAAATACATTTAGCAGTAGCCATGTGCAGTATGGTCCAGCATCACTTTATGCATTAGAGACAAAAAAAATCAGAATGTCTTGTGTAGTGTGAATTTATTTATTAAGTTTTTTTCAATTAATAATACTGCCCTAATTGGGCAAGATGTAATGAAGTAGGATTAAGAAAATTAATTTAAAGCTTGTTATCCCTAAAATATATCCTTTTTTCACTTTGCTGAGTGCTATTAACAGAAAACATGTAAGATCAGGTGAAGATTGGCCACTATATGGGAAATAACACATCTGACTGATATTAAGAGACATGGTGCACATTTTACAATTGTGTGAAGATCACTGAAAATAAAGAGTTACCTATTTATATTCCATCGTTTCAGCTTCCTATTTCTTAAAGACTGAGTGGATGATTAAATTCTAATAACTAGTACCAGAAATAATATTAAAAACTGTATAAGAAAGTAACAGTCCTTTGTTTACCACTGAGAAGTATTGCAATAGAAATCCTAAGCACAACTGAAAAGCTTTTCACAGGAATACCTCTGAGCATAACTCCCTGATGAATCAAAGTAGAAAGCTATATATCACACATTTACTTTAGAAGAATTTATATCTGCTAGTTCATTTTTCCCTCATGAAAAATCAAAGGAGATCTTTTCTTCTAAACAAGACTAGGAAAAATAAATTGTGTCCACACTGTGTCTTGTCTGCAGTTCTTTTTGATAACCACTTAAAATGTGGGTAGCATTTCTGTCACTGTCTGGTGAACTTTCCAGTGGCATGAAAGGAACATATACTTGCATTCAGTGTACAAGCTAATTTGCAGTGAGCATTGGATACTTGATAAAAAGCTGATTGTGCAATGCAGTACATAATCTGGCCTTTTCTGCATTTCAGTTTTACGTTCTGTACAAAATTTCTTAAGTGATTTAGCTTGTGAAAAGAACACAGATGTTTCACCACTGCATATTTTGCTGCACTTTCACTCTTGTTTTAATCTGCACCAATAAAGTAATGAGTCTTTGAGAGATGACCAAAATGGGCAACTGGGTCAAGTTTCTGGTTTTGGTGTCCTTATAGACTGACTTCATTGAACACAAAATTGTTGAGCTCCAAAGTAAGGTCAGAGAGAAAATCAATTTTTCACTTTGGGTATCTCCTAGAGAATTTCACTCCATGTCCCTCAATGGAGTGAAAGCCTTTGATTTTGCCTTCCTGGTGAGGGAGGTCATACAAAATTTCTGGGGATGGTGGCAAAATTAATGTACACATAAGGGATTTGTATCTTTGGAGCACTCATGCTAAAAAGCTCAATGGATTATTTGAATGGACAGTTATAGACACTTCAGGAGAGAGGCAGAGCAGTCAGGGCGGAGGGGTAACACCGCATGTAAAGGAGGGGTCAGACTGTACAGTGTTTACAGCTGGGAGTGACATGGTTGAGAACCTTTGGGTAAGGATTAAAGGAAAAGTAAATAAAGCAGATGTTATTGTGGGAGTTTAGGACAGATCAGTCAGCCAGGATGATGGCACCAGTGTATTATTCTAAATTGAATTGATGGAAATCTCCAGAGCAGTTACTCTTGGTCCTTACAGGTGACTAAAAAATTCCCAGAGGTTAACTGAGTCTGTCATACAGCAGACACAAAGAGGTCCAGGAAACTCCTGAAGCACCTCAAAGAAAACACTTTGGTACAGGTACTAAAGGAGTGGAGTGGAGTGATCTCTTCTCTCTGATGTCTGGTGATAAGACACAAGGGAATGGTAAAGCGGATATAAGAAATACCTGGGGAAGGTAAGACTGGATATTAGAAAAAAGTTCTTCAATGAGAGGGTGGTCAAGCACTGGAACAAGCACCCAAGGGAAGTAGTCATGGCCCCAAGTCTGTTGGTGTTCAAGAAGGAGATGACTTGTCTTTACTTTGCCCTATAGGAGTTGGACTCAGTGATCCTCCTGGGTCCCTTTCAGCTCAGGGATTTCAGTTCTGCAGTTCTGTATCCTATATTTAACTGTCTTTTAAGTACTTTTCACTCAAACAGTAACTTACATAAACTTTGTGAGGGGGAGAAATGAGTCTATTCATCTTTGTGACAGCTGTAATTTTTTACACAATTTTGAGAATTTAGAAATTTAAAAAACAGCTCACATCCAATCTGCACATCAATTAGAAGGAAAAAGAACCCAATATATATAACACAGCAAACACTGTCTAGAAGCAAATGAACTTCACAGCACGTGATAATTAGCTCCAAAGGTACCTTTGTATATAATGTGTTCTGGATAGGATGCCATAATGGAATGTGGAGGAGTAAACTAATGTCTTTATCATTCCAAAGCATCCGTGGGCAAGTCATACAATCCTTCTATTAAAGTTATCCATCTCCATAATGGGATTAAAAAAACTGTCTCTAACTCTCTGTCCATCTAGTCCATCTAAGACCAGATGCTAACTCATACTGGCAGTGTTACCAATTACAGAAATAGTCTGTGTGAGCAAATCCATACAAATGCAAGTATAGATTACTGCTTGATAGACTGCCTTTTCCATGTATCACTATCATCTATATATGCCTTAAGGACCAGCTTTAGCACACTTTCAATATTGTGGTCTTTGGCACTATAATACTCATATCTGTTATTTTTTGTTAGGTAGTTGCTATATACATATTATTCATGTTCTGTTATTCATAGAAAACATCAAAGACTAGTTTCTAATTTAATCCTCTGTGAGGAGTTATTGTACAGGCTAGCACAGATACTTGAATGTGACTTGCATCACTAGATTTTAGCGTCGCAATCGTAGAGATGTATTTGACCTTCATTTTCTTTTTTTCTATAACAATAGGAATTTTCCAAGAATATTAGGTTATGTATGTGTACAGATATAATCTTAGAAATCACATATCTATGGGAAGAAATATAACCCTGAGTTAGAACAGTGACTGAGTGCCAGCAGTTTTTGATTAATGTCATTCCCTCAGGGCAGAACAGCACTAGTGCTTTTTGTCATTATTAGTTCATTAGGACCACGTAACTACATTGCTGATGCTTACTCTGAGACTTCCACTTGCTTTCTTGTAACTACATTTACATTTTCAGTTGTGATAGAGGAATTGGGAAAGAATGTTATTACACAGAACATGCTTCTTTTCCTTTTTTTCTTCACTTAATGTCTGAAGGACACTTACTATGTACCCTTAGCACACGACAAGTTGATCCAAACACCTGTGCAACCCCCAAGTCATCTCTGAGTCCATTTTCCCTTTAGTTTTTCATTGGATGTGCTCCTGCCTACTCTTAACCTATGAAGTCTAAATAAATTTATTAGCTGTATATATCCCATTATTAACAGTAGATCTGGTAGCAACCCAAACTGGAATAACAGACCCAAGTGACTTTTTCTTAAAATACTCTAAAAAATGTCTCATTTTAGCATCTTTGCTACCACTTATCACAGACTACAGATGTATTTTGATGTTTTTGTGTTACAGTGGGGAAACTGCAACACACGTATCAATCAACGAGGCCCATGGAAAAGAAATCTATATGGACTGATTCTTGATAGATGTTTCAGAGATGTTTATTTCTCCAGCTGCATGGCCGGGCTCTGCCGAGGAACTGCGGCAATCCCGGGACCCGAGGGTCCTTGCCCGCGCAGGGGAACACAAAACAACCAATGGGGAACGAGGCTGACCAGGGGCAGGGAAACCCCGTGTCTCCCACCAGGGCCCCTCTCCCAGGACCACATGGCAGGGGGGAGGGACCTGACATTTTTTTGTCCTTGATTTCTCCACTCTTATATTATACAGCACATTCAGCTTCATTAATGTTCTCTTCAAAAAAAGAAAGAAAATGTCTTCAAATTTATTAAGACCAGCAAAGCCTAATGCATAGATAAAAGAACTAAAATTTGGGAGACCAAGGTTCTCAGTTTTTCACTGACCTGCCAGGTTATGCAAGCTGAGATGATACCATTCTCTTTGGTTAAATGACAAAAATCCACTGTGTTTGCTGTTCAAATCCAACCTGAACTGTGTGGATAATCTTTCTCCTTGCAGACATGTAGGAGTATGTCTGTAGTCACTTGGGACAAGATCTGAAATCCACTGAAGTTATCCCTTCAAAGAAAGGGAAAACATCTCTTCTTACTGACTCATGGGTCTGAATCAGACCCATAGTTTGACTTGGTGTTTAACTTGCTAGCTCTTTCAAGATTCAAGGAGTTTCCTGGAAATTAAAAAGTGATAAAGGGAAACTGATCATATAAGAGATTTCCTTCAACATTATCATAAGGAGATGTCATTTGCTGAAAGTATTTAAGTTAAAATATCGGTCACAGAGTAACCTTTAAGACATCTTGTCTCTCAATAAGTAAGAAAAATGAAAGGTCTCTAAGAATACTAGAACACTGAAAAACAGAGCCCATGAAATATTCTCATCTTTACAGAATCTTTTTCCCCCCTCAAATGTTGACTGAAAGTTTTCCTCCTTCCAAATAATTAGGGTTTGGTAATTCTTTTTTCTTCAGTATGAGCAATATTTGCTAGGTGAGCAGCCAAACAGTAGAAGACCATGAGACCAAAGACAAGTCATTATGTACCCATTGACGGCATCTTTAGATTTCAAAGCCGTTAGCCATTTTCAGTCTGGAAATTTCTATCACCAACAATTTCACACAGACTATGACCTACTACTTTCACTGAAAAGGTCTGAAAATTTAACAGGAACAATCTGGTAAGCTACCTGAAAAGTCCTAGAAGTGTCACAGCACAGGAGTGCTTAAGGGAGATCCAGAATCTATTCCGATATTCTTCAGGATGCTCTTATTTTTCATCATAGAGTTCTAGATTGTGCTAGACTTAAGAAAATAACAAAGACAGTGTTTTGTCCCTAGTTTGGAAATATCCATGGGATACTTTCTGTTAATTTTTCATGCATATAATTGTCTGTTTCATTTTTAGATCCAATTCCTCTAACAGATGTGTTGGGTTGACTGTGGCATCTACTGCCAAGTGCCCACTGCTTTAACACTCCCTTCCTCAGCTGGGCAGCAGTGATAGAATATAACAAAAGGCTCATGGCTAGAGGTAAGAACAGGGGGAGATCACTCACCCATTACTGACAGGGATAAAACAGATTCAACTTGCAGAAAAAATTAATTTACTTTATTGCCAATTAAATCAGAATGAGAATGAGAAATAAAAGCAAAATCTTAAAACACATTCCCCCATCCCTCCCCTTTTCTCGGGCTCTTGATCTTTTCTGCCTCCTGCCCACAGCAGCACAGGGGGAGAGGGAATGGGGGCTGTAGCCAGTGGGGGCCTCCCACAGGGTCACAGCCTCCTTCAGGCACTTCCACCTGCTCTGGTGTGGGGTGCTCCACAGGCTGCAGGTGGATCTCTGCTGCCCTGTGGTCCTCCATGGGCTCAGGGGCACAGCAGCCTCTCCACAGGCTGCACCGCGGGCTGCAGGGAAATACGAGCTCCAGCACCTGGAGAAACACCTCCACCTCCACCTTGGTGTCTGCAGGGCAGTTGCTCTCACACAGTTTCACTCATTTCTCCTGGCTGCTGTTTCACAGCCATTTTTTTCCCCTTCTTAACTCTGTTTTCCCAGAGGTGCTGTTACCATTGCTTATGGGCTCAGCCTTGGCCAGCAGTGAGTTCAGCTTGGAGATACCTGGAATTGGCTCTATTGGACATGGGTGCAGCTTCTCACAGAACCACCCCATAGCCCCCACTACAAAAACCTTGCCACACAAACCAAGTACAACAGTTTTTCTAATTTTCATTGATATTCATGATACATGATATCCATGAGTACAGTTCATGGAATTGAATTAGGCATCACAATAAACTGTCCAGTGTCATTTACACCATTTACACATACCACAGCTGTCAGTGGAGAAGAAATAGTATTTTATTAATTTTTCTGAAGAAATATAATTCACCATTTGTATCTCCCATTTTCAGAAGAATAAAACTTATTGCTTTTCTAATCTAATCTTTGAAAAGAACCTTCAGCTTCCCTTCTTAAATTCAAATATCCCTTGTTGAAATGATGGTTTTTTCTCCTCCAGGTCATGCACCATGGATCAGTGATTCCAATTCTAAATTTCGCCTTAAAGACAGTATTTAAAATTCATCTCTCATATTCAAACTTCATCTGAAGTATCTTACTGAGGCTGTTTTATGATAAGAAAGAGCAAAACTCTTAAGGATACTTCCAAAGTATTCCGAAGTGTAACCAAACAACCATAAGAAGACTAATTTTAGAACACACATTCCACTTACATGCAATTTAAATCCCTGCTACAAAGGGGTACAGCTATTTATTATTCTCGCTGCACGAACAATCCTCAAGTGTAAAAGGAGTTCCAAGACAGGTTAAATAAGAACTAAGTAAGTGATCCTAAGCCAATTAGGAATGCAGCAAGTAGAAATCTTTCAACGTCAACAGAAATACATTTTAAATTTTTTATTTAAGAGAAGGAAGTAAAGAACGCAGAATGAGTAACTTTGTAAAATGTTAAATAGTAAAATGGAGACAAAATTGACACGTCCTGTCAATGGGAACTGAAGCTGTGATTGAAAAAAATAACCATGCCAAGAAAAATCATTTCATAATTATAAAGAAGTGTTGAAACTTAATAGGCTCAAAACCAAGGAGATAAACATAAAAAGTGCTGATTAAAGCATTTAATAATAGTAGTCATAAATTATTAACTCAATAATTAGTTTAACCATTGTCTAGATGAAGAAAATTTTGTAACCAATGCTAACTTAAGCATTGTACCTAGCATTCACTACTTGATTTGATTTTGTGGGCTAATTTATAATATGTATTCACCTGCATTTAATTATGTTGTTTCCCTAGATATGTGGGATAAGTGAAGATAGTAGTGAAGCAAAACTGGACCATCTCTATCTTGTTCACAGAAATTTGATTACAAATTGACAAATTAATATTTTAAGTGCTACAGTTCTAATTCTATTGCTCAAAGAGAAGCATAATAACATTAATTTGTCAAAGGTGCATTAAAAAGTCAAACTAAGAAAATGGAAAAATATATTAATATAATGTTATAGAAACTGATTGTAGTTGAAACAGGCCATTTTATGACTTGTTCTCAGTGTTTGTCTTTTTTTTTTTTTTCTGTTGTATCTTGGGGGTTTTTAAGTCTATATATTTCAGATAGATTAAAACAGTTCACAAATTATTAGAAAGAAATGTGCTCAATGGCAATAATACATAAAATCTTTTTAATGCCAGCATTGTCTTTATATTGTTTCATTTAGATGCCTTTCCAACTCTAATACATTTATTGAAGTCTGACAGTCATTAGGTTTTCCCTGCTGTTTGGAGTTCTCCTTAGTTTGGAGTCAATAAATGCATTTAGAAAAGGGCATAACATATTTCAAGAAGGCGTATTTTACCCATTCATCACCATTGTCAAGCTCTAGATCATCAAAAGACTCCCTAACTCCTCCACTTCCTAAAGAGGGCTCTCTTTTTTTTTCTGAATAGTTTATAGCCACTTGTTTCAGCTTTCCAGAAGCACAAGTCATCCCACTATTTTTCCATGATTGCTTACACTGTAGTTTTTGGGCTTCACAATGTTTTCCATTACACTTCAGTTGGGCTATCAGTCCTGCCACCTTTAGGGGAAGAAGACCTAGTTCCTGTATGACTGTTCTCAGGTGCTTCTATGGTTTCTAACACTTAAACACCCATCCCTCCTGCACAAATTAGTACAGGGGCAATTCAAATCTGCTACAGTGTCGACTTGCACACCACCCCCTTGAATATTTTTGATCATCAAATCATTTGCTGACAAATGGGGTGCACCTGTCTTTAAGGGAGAAAAGGATCTTCACTCAGGAGTTAACAAGCCTCACTGAAGGAGTTTTAAACTACATTTGAAGGGAAAAGGGGATAAAAACAGGCTCACTAGAAATAAGCCTGGGAGCAGCATGCCTGATGATCAAAACCCACAAAATTCTACCAGGGATCAGTTTGACCAGTCTCAGAGTTAGATACCAATCTGTTACTCTCTTGATCTGCTTCCTGTTTCTTCCTTCATCATTCCCTGCAAGTGGAACGATAGAGAAGAATTTTACATGTGCTCCTGATCCCTTAACCAGTTAGTCACAAGATGCTGAATTCCCTTTTTGATTGCCCTTAGATTTCTTATGGCAATTTCTTCACTGCCTTCCAGAAAAAGTATTGATGGTTAATAATTTGAGGGCTGTACCAGAGTAGAAAGTTTCCTCCTAATGTCTTTAACACAGCTCCGAGGAGCAATAGACTTTCTCTAAGGAGTGGATCCAGTGTACATATTGGGCTTTTTGTTCCTCTCAGAAGAAAGTCTCTTATGACAATGACACATCTTTTTTTCTTTTTCTGTATGGAAGCAGTCTTGACACAAGGAGTAGGTTGATTCAACCTCAGCGACATGTCCAACCTAGATGAACCACCCTTCTCGTCACTGTCCAGCTGCACTTGCAGAGCCTTGTACCTGTTATGCCAGGGCATCTGGGAAAGGTGGGGTAGTAATGGAGGGGATGCTCCGCTATGCAGGGCAGGAAGTTGTCACCATTTCCCCCCTATCCCTTAAGCCATGGTGTTCTGCAGATTAAAGATAGGATAGGATAGGATAGGATAGGATAGGATAGGATAGGATAGGATAGGATAGGATAGGATAGGGAATCCCCTGTATCATGCATCCTCCCAGGTCTGTCCCTGGGAAGGTAGGGGGTTTCTCAAGTAGTCTATCTCTCACTCAGACTCTCCGATGCTGCTCAATCTACTCACTGCTTCCCACAGTTCTGTCACTAAGTGAAGGTGTTCCTCTACCTGGGCACACCTCCCACATGTGTGCTCACTGCTGCTGTCGAGTATTCTTGCATAGGTCACATCTTGCAGCTGACACCTTGGCAGGCAAATGCGCAAGATGAGATACACATAGGCAAGACTGTGATGACATAATAAGGAAACAAACCTTGGTGGTTCTAGGATGCATAGAGAAAGACTGCAAAATAAATGTAGATTATAAGACCAAGAAGGTCCTATTGTCTTTTTAATGTCTTTTTATCTCTCCTTCTATCTCCTCCTTTTTTTTAATAAAAAAAGTCTTTACTAAAAAGAGTTTATAGTGATGAGGCTCTTGGCACAGTTAATACCTGTAACATCAAGATAAAAGTCAGGTTAGGGCCAGGAGTGAATGTCAAAGGATAAAGTTCCATGAGGTAGGTGACCTGATTTAAAGGCTTGCTGTTGCCAAAAGAAGAGATTCCACATGCTTTGCCATGTGCAGACATAAACACCTATAAACCGGCGTTGTTAGTCCCATGCTCTCAGTCTTTTCTGCTGGCTCTGGCATTTGTCTGTCCCTGTGCTGAACCAGTCCAGCTTGCTAAATAGGTGAAAAACAAATCCATGAACAGTTACAAGAAGAAGTGATTTTTTTTTTCAACAGTAGTTCACAAGACTATTATTTTAATGAATCACACCCAGAGAAATCAATTTTCAAGTAAAAGAGCTGTACAGGTAAACCCTGTTATCATCAGGGTTCCCTCACTAGCCCAAATCACTCACTTTTCAGAGGTCTGCCTCCAGGTTTTGTGTAAAAAGTATCTATAAAAACAACCTGCCTTGCAGAACATGACAGTGGTAGAAATTTAAGAGCTCAGACTGGAGAGACAGAGAGTTGCTGTGCCACATGCAGCATTATATGCCCAAAGATGACAGAACGAAAAGCAGCAGCCAGAATTGAACTTGGGCAGATTCAACTCAGATATAAGTGTCTTTTTAGGAAGTGTTTCAGAACCAGAATAAAACTCTTGCAAAAGGAAAACAGGTTCTCCCTCTCCTGGTGTTTGCAAATTGTGACTCAGAAGCTTCACAGAATATGTGTGTTACTAAAACACAAGGATTTTATGTCCACACAAGGATTTTGCTAGGCCATCTACTAAAAAAATAGTGTAAACTTAAAAATGGGGGGGCGGGGGGGTTGCCTCACAGTCAAGACATATGTGTTTAACTTGGGGTGCCAAGTGCAGGGACACACTACTTCCTGATATTGCTGCTTAACTGATTATTACTTCTTACGGAAGACAAGAATACTCTAAAAAATTAGCTAAGGAGGACAAAGCTGCATTTCGCTACGATTGCATTCAGATTCTCCTGCTCTGACACTCATCACAGTGGGGAAAAAAAAAGTAAAGAAACTTCCCCACGTTAACAAAAGGTACGTCCTTGAAGCAGCTGGTATTCCTCCACTGGCAATGCAGAATACTTGTGAAAAACGTTTTTATATTTTTATTTGTGAGGTTTCCGGCTACAGCCCCACTCGCTGCCGAACAGTCCGCGCCGTGGCACTGCCGCTGACCCTCGGTGGTTATAGGGC
>NW_008236932.1:1711073-1770771 GCF_000691975.1 Corvus brachyrhynchos | reverse complement strand
TGCAGCGCGTCCCCTCTATGCTGAGAGGAAGATGAGGGGTGGTCGCTGCCTCCAAGGTGTTTTCTCTGGTGGCCTGAGCGGGCTAAGCCGAGCAGCGTTGAGTAAACCAATTTTATTGACAAAGCTTTGGGCGTACGTATTTTAAGGCTGGGGTTGGCTACCCCCGGTTAGGTCTTGGAGGTATTTACAAAATGTTTTATTTTAAATGAATGAGAAAAGTAACCATCCTTTCCTGAGGGTTTGGGGGTTTTTTTAAGTGGTGTTCTGGTGTTTCTGTCCCTTCTTAGCAATCTGTTATAAGCTGGTTTTGGTAGTGTTGTGTCGAACGTATAGCTAGTTGTTCTTCATCTTGTATTTGTACAGACTTTAGTTGCTGTCGTCTAATTAGTGTGTGAGTTGTTTATTGGGGTGTCTTTTTCTATTTTTGGGCTGTTTTGGAGATTAGTGGGGTTTTGGGTTGTTTTGGCTCAATGCTTTCTCTTTGTCAAGTAAATCCTATTATCTCTATTTATGTATCCTATTATGTCCATTTATGTAGTTTGCCAGAGGAGCTTACAAATAAGATCCTGTCGTCTGACATGCCTGTAGTATCATCTCCCCACGCTGTGATATAAGTAAATTTTCACTTCTTCATGTCATTTCAAACCAGAATATTGGATGATCCTGAACCCAGGACCAATCATATACAGTTTTAGGCACTCTCCTAATCTGGTAATAATTTTTCTTTTCATCAAGTGGCAGGAAAAACACGTTTCACTACTTTTATAAGATTGTGTTTTTCTGTTTTGGTGTTGGACAGTCATAACATCTTCATTTGAAGTAAAACATTCACTTTCTTTCTCTCACCTGCTCCCTTACTTATTGCCAGTCACAGATTTCTCAAATCATTCTAATTGCTTGCTACTTTTTCTTTTTTCTTTGTTACTTGATTTCTTGTTTCTTCACAAGTAGTCTGTTTCGTTTTAAGTTCTGTCATATTTCTGCATAGGGCAAACACTTTTTCTTTAAAGAACAGAGCAGGGAAGATGATATGGGAAATTAATTTTGCTTGATTGGCTTATGGCATAAATCTGAGCTCCTGCTTCTTTTTTAGTGATGGCCGTGCAATGCCACTCTTTTACAGGGCGCTGTTTTCCAAAACGACCCAAGCACATGCTTATAGTTGAAGCCAAGTTAGATGGTGAACAGCTGGCTACTGATCCTGTAGAGCACACTGATCAGCCTGAATTTGCTACAGAATTGGCTTGGGAGCTTGGTAGGAAAGCGCTTCATCAGCACAGGTAATGTTAAAAAGTGAACTCTCATCTGCAGATAAACTTCAATTTTCTTGTCTTTACAGTTAGTGAAATACAGGGGTTTTGTTATTGTCATCTGAATTGGTTTTTTGAACTTTCTTTTACTTTTATCTACCATAATGTTGTTAAAAAATGTACTGAGGTAATGTACAAAAAAAGGTAGTGTGTGGCAAGAGAAGCGATGCTTAAAAATTCTAAAAGGTAAACACCCACAGGTGCTTAGAACAAATTAATAACACTGTAATTCAAACATTGGAGTCAAGCTTCCTTATGTGTACTGTGACACAAAATTAACTTAATTTCAAACCTGACAAGCCTATGTAAATAGTTTTTGAAAATGTCAAGGAAATAAGGTTAGAAATTGAACCTTTCCATAACTGTTATTTGGTTTCACAAGTTTTACGACTTACAGGTTGTAATATTATGACAAACAAAGACGTTTAAAAGGCTGTATCATCTTTGTTTGACAGAGAAAGATGCCTGCATGTGCCACGTGCTGCACATCTTATCTGTGCCTTGAAGTAGTTAGGTGCTTTACCCAAAAATCTTCTCCACAAGTCCTGTTTTTAAGATGCCCTTACAAGTGTAATTCAAATTTCTTGTGAGGTGCTGTGCTTATTTCTTTTATGTGGATGAGGTATTTATTTGTCACTAATGTCTTTTTAATAGAACTTGAGACTATGAGGCTCCAATGCACTCCTCTTTAATTTTAGAAAATTAAACCACTTGTTCATTCTCTCACTCACTGATGAGTTTTTGTATGTCAATATAAATTCAGTTTCTGACACAATGAAACTAGTTATATAACAAGCTTTGTATCATTGGCTTGCTGGAAAGTTATGAAATATCTTTGAGAACTAATGGCACAGATACATTTTATATTTAGTATTTCAACTAAGTTGCTTTTTCAGGCTGCAGCGCACACCTATCAAGCTCCAGTGTTTTGCATTGGATCCTGTATCTCCAGCTAAAGAGAATATAGGCTACATTGTACTGGATTTAAGGGCTGCACAGGACAAGAAACAGGTATGTTATGGGGCATAAAGATTTAAAATTTATGCTTTGGCAGCAATGCTATTACAGGCAATATAATTTGAATTAAAGCACAGACTAAACTTTTGAGTTTTGTTTTGGAGTATGACTGATTGATCATGTATGGGGGATTTTATTGTTTTTTCTTTTCTTTGGAGGAGAGATATCTTGAGTCTGAGAACATGTGCAAATGCAAAAATTGTTGTACTAATCTTGCTTATTTCTGAATTGGATAATTGGAGTACTAGCAGCCAATTAATCTACACCCTTTCATTATTTAATCAACTGGAAAAATTTATCTAAGCAATAAATATGGACCAATTGAATCTCCATCATCAAATCAAGTCTTAAGTTGTTTTTTAATACAGCATGGAGTAAGCACAATACAATTTTTAATATAAATTTAATTAGCCCATACTCTTATGTCAAGCTTGATCAAAATATAACTTTGATATGGGTCATCCGAGGAGCGTGGTGTCTTATTTTGACATCACTCTTCGTGAGAATTTTCAGTGCCTATGATTTACTATGCACAGTTGAAGACTTAAAGGTTTTCTAAGATCTATGGTATATTTCTCTTTCTAACTTTTTTGCTGTACAAGTCAGCGGAAAAAAATTGGAATATTCAGCTAGTTGTCCAGTAACCATCCTACAGAATTTTTTAGTACAATAGTGTACTACACAGACCAAACTTTTAGAAATAAAAACCAAAGTGTATTTCTGTAGATGATGAAGTAGAAGTGCTAGATTAAGACTGAGTTTTCTTTAATACTATCTTTTTTCTGTGGTTTTTAAACACTCTTGGGTCTTATTTTTGTATTTTACTATGTAGACACCTAAATGGTATCCTTTGCTTGGTAACAAGTACCCTAAATTTAAGCCTGAAATACAACTTGGTGTTGCATTGGAGACAGATTCAAAAGCACTGGTCCATGATTTTAAAGCAAAAGAGGCACCCTCTAGAGAAGGGAAGGGTAAGTGACATAATACCACTCACTTTGAATTAAAAATCTTCCTGAGCCAGATGACATATCACTTGTTTCAACTGTGTTGTTTTAAGTGTCAAGAGAATTTTAATTTCACATCTGTTCCGATGCAAATCCTTTACAGCTGATTAATGTTCCTTTTGGCAGTAAATTTTTCAAGGAGTCTTTACTGTGGTAGTTGTGTGACTTCTAGGGGGACAAGTTACAAACCAGCTGATGTTTAAAATGAGAATCAGGGTCCCATAGTTAACTTTCTTGGGCATTTTACTCATATTTATGGGCTTTAGAAAGTTATGAAAGAAATAGGAAAGGAGCTTCTTTACAGAGTGTAAGAAGTACTTTGGGCGTGGAACTGTAAGGTAGTAAAATGTCTAATTTATTGGGTAGGCTTGCTTCTTTTTTGGTGGCTTTTTTTTTGGTGGGTTCTTTTTCTAATCTTTCAGTACTTAAATCATGTTCTTTTGTTAAGGGTCGTTTTTTGTGGTAACATCTGCTTACTGTTGGGACTCATTCCAATTCTGGATTCTCTTGTTCATTTCTCTCAGAAGAAATTAGTGAAATGTGCCAAAAATCTATTGGAAATCAAATGGTAGCACGAGTAGGTGTCTTTGTGTGCTGTGCCTTTAAGTCACTTTTTCATCTGCATATTTTTGTTGGTTTTTTTTTTAATGCAAGTTAGTAGTTTTTAAAAAAACAAAAACAAGGTCTTAGAAACTTGATTTAAAGAGCCTTTAAACAAAACCATAATTCCATCTTGCCCTGATCCCCCACCCAAATGCCTGTATACTTAACTTTTGAAAAATGAGCCTTTTGGTAAAACTAGTGAATTTTCTCCTGCATACTTCACAATACTTCTGCTTATGATCTGTGGCTGTGATTTTGTAAAAACAGAGTGGTCAGTAGCAGTAAGTGTTTTACAGGCTTCTGGCCCAGAATTCACTGACTTGGCTGCCTTTCAAAACTGCTTAAGACAGTATTTAAGTTTCCATGTAAGTGCAGAGCTTACTCCATTCTTTCAGGTTTACAACAAAACACAGGGAACTTTCCATATTGTAAAATTTGTAGAGGAGGCAAGGAACAACTGTAAATGATTCCTTAGTCTGCACTTCCCGTGTGATCTTTATGCCTGTGAGTTCTCCTATCCCTCATGACACTGGCAAAAAATAAAGGAAGAACCTTCTGCCTTCACTCAGCACTGTTTTTCACTTGATGTTTTCTGTGGAATAATTGCTACAGACAAGTTTGCCAGCTTTTGCCTTTCTTTTGTCATGTCAAAATTAGTCAATATCGTATTTATGTAATGGAGAAAAACAAGCAAACTTGTGGGTTTTCGCAGTTGTAAAGTTAATGTTCCAGGCATTGGGTATGAGAAAGCTGGATTACCCAGTTCTAGTCTAGTCCAGTAATTTTCCATTTAGTATTCATATACCTTTTTTTTCTTTACTGACTTAAGTTGTGTAAAGCTTCCAGTATTTGAAATGGAGCTTTTTTGTTCACAAAATGCTGTGTCATTATTTCTATTTGGTGTAACCTGAGGGCTTTGAAATGTGTTGAGTTACTGGCACTATAGAACAGAAACTAGCAAACCAGAATACAGAATATGTTTTAGGCATTGAAGACTTCAGATGAGAAGACTTTGAATGAAACATTATAAAGATCTGTGGAATGGCATATCATACTTGTTGAAACAGGTTGCAATATGCAGTTACTGCCTTGCATTTTCTTTAACGAACGAAGTAAAGAAAGAGCATGGTAGACTCTAGCGTAATGAAATAAAGTTCCAGTCACTGTAATGTTACTCACAAATAAAAAGAGGAACTAGGATTCTGTCTAGCATGGTGTTCAATATAACATCGGTGAATAGAAGTTAATTTCCAAATTTTTTGTAGCTATACTGAAGTATGCGTAGGGGCTTTTTTGTGTTTTGCAATAGTTTGGTACCAGGCATTGAGATCTTTATTTGTAATTTTTCTTTCCACATGTAATGTCCATGTGTAATGCTTAAAAATAAAATTGCAATTATGTATCAGATTGCTGCAGCAATTATAAAGACTTATGTTTATTAAATTAAGCTTATTATAATTATTTATGTTTATTTCTTCTCTCTTAGTACTCACCCTTTTTCCTGGACTAGACCCTAAAAGTATTGTGCCAGTCTTGAATGAAGAAGAGGGCTATCATCAAATTGGACCACCAGAGTATTGCAGAGAACACTTTGTCTTGTCTGTAACCATTGCATTTGCCACACAGTTGGAACAGGTCTGTTTCCCTGCTATGTGTGGTTCTTAAGAAGTATTATCCCACATTGGTATTTTCACCCTCCCATTCTTCATTTCTAATTAGGATTTTTTTATTGTTTTCTAAGTTTATTTCAAGAAATAACCCTGTCCTATAGTGAATTTATATTCATTTTAAAACTTTATGAAGTCCTTAACATATCAGACTGCAGATGAAATATAATTCTTTTGAAGTGCTAAAGCTGTATTTACTTTAAATTATGCATTCTTATGGAATGCATACTTCTCTACTGCAATATAGTGAAAAAAGTGTGTGTATGGATAATACCAGTCTTCAGTGTGGTGCCCATGCACTGAAGTTCAAACAAGGTGAAATACTTTTCAAGTATGTAAGACAGAGTTCATATATTGCCTGAGGGAAGGACTTACAGCTGGGATGAAGTGCCATGCTAATGATTGTTTCAGCTTTAGACCTCAGCTGCTGTGTTCATGCTGTACTGACAGTATGCTCTTAATTGGTCTAGAGCTCAAGGTATATGAAACTCTCCTCAGTCTTGTCATCTTTATTTTTTTCAGGCAAAATAATTTTCCATGTCAGAACTATAGGGCCTTGAGATGTAAATTTATTGTGATCATTCTGGGGTGGCTTGTGCCTCTCTAGGCATTGAACTCATAGCTGCAGTTGGCTACAGGATGGAGTAGCTGTTTGTCTGTTTCAGTCTTTTATTCAATCACATAAATTATAAAACAGTATCTAATCTGAATTATTTCTATTGGAAATGTTTTATGAAGGACTGCTTATTTCTGAGTATTTGTGGAGTGCTTGATGTTATTAAATAATGTGAGTTACAGCCCCTGGTGTTGATGAATCTTAAAGGTAATTCAGAATATTTTGCAAGTTGTTGTTATGCTTGTAAATTAAAGCTTGCTTTTTTTTTTACTTTAAAAAAGTAAAACATTTTTGATTTGAGTATTAATATAAAAGTTGTTTGTGGAGTGCAAGCTAGGATTTAGGTCAGCTGGTCACTTTAAACTCTAACTTCCAAGCTAATGCTTCAGAACTACTATTATCTCTACATAAAAGAAAGAGATACATTATTGTCTTCTCCATCTCTTTCAGTTAATTCCTAGTACTATGAAGCTCCCTGATCTACAACCTGAGTTTTTTTTCTACTACTCATTACTGGGAAATGATGTCACAAATGAACCTTTCACTGATTTAATTAATCCAAACTTCGAGCCAGAAAGAGCTTCAGTTCGAATACGTAGCACAGTAGAAGTTCTTCATGTTTATCTTTGTGCACAGTCAAAATTGCAGGTAAGCTGTTTCATTTCAAATGTGAATGAAAATAATGAAAATTAAAGAAATACAATACATCACAGGCTGTATCTGGGATGCATTTCTGTTTCCAAAGCTAAGATTGTATTACAGTATTTTGGCTCAAATATAAGTTGATTGTCTTGCTGATATGAGGGAAACCTTAGCAGCAAGTTTCCTAGCCCCGGTGGAGTGCTGTCTTTTTAATTAGTTGCTATTACAACGAGCTGGTTTACATGTCATGATAAAAGGTGTTGCTGAAATATGATCTTCCCAAAGAGTTTGGTATATTCTCAAGAGCTCTGTGCTTTGGGGCCTGCACTGCAATCAGACCATCTGCAACCCAGAGTCCTGCTTTGTGCTACCTATGGTAATCCCATGCCAGCTGCTCAGGTCACTCTTGCCTAAATTCTAAAATCACTGTCCTCAGCACTCTTCGTGAGTAATAAGGGAGGTCCATCTTTTCTCCATGCTCTGTAGCCAAACACTGTTTCTAAATACACTACGGACATATTTGGGCTGTTACGGGATATTGCTTATCTTTAGCTTGCCTTTAAATGAGGGACATGGTTTAGTGGTGGGTTGGCAGTGTTAGGTTAACAGCTGGACTCACCAATCTTAATGGTCTTTTCCAACCCAAATTAATCTATGATTCTAAATATCAGGTAGTACTTAGTGTTTATGGCAATCTGTGCATGGTTCAAACTAATTGCAAACAAGAGGCTATTTCATTAAATGATGGTGGTATAGGGTTTCTGATGATGTAGCTGGTAAATAAGACAGTGTTAATTATACAAAGTAAGTTGTGGATCTGGACCTTTTAAAAGTTATTTTCCTTTAAGTTTATACAGACCGTTCTAGGGTTTTTATCCAGGGTGGTTTAAGAATGTTTTTGTTTAAATCTTGTAATGTTTCAGGGTTGTTTTCTTTTTTTTTGCCTCAACTTTAAGTCTTTTTGGAGAAACATAGGCACTGGTGTTTGGAATTTAATCTTACTCTACAGTCTTAAAGTATTTAATATAGCATATGTGATACATATGTACATATATGGGGAATTATGCATGTTTGCATCATGTGTAAAGAACAACTTTTTGAACAGAAGTTCTTGTGCAGTCAGATCCACATTTTGATTTGCAGTTTTCTTTCTTTTGACTTCTCACTCAGCTCCTTAAAATTTAGGATACAGGATCAGAGCACTGTGTTCTGATTCTTAATTTTAATGTATTTTTCCAGAAATGAAGACTTCAGTTGTAAAAGGTGCTAGTTGCCAGAGTTGGCTGTGTATATATACGTATTGTATGACTTTATTTGTGTGCATGTATGAGTATATACACGCACAGGTATGTATACTGGCAGCCGACACCTTTTAGCATGACAGTTTTCCTTAAGTGCAATAAATATTAAGGATGGGAATACAGTGTTCTGATCTGCTAAATCAAAACTGAAGTCTCTTGGCAAAAAGCAAATTCATATGTAAGTTTCGAAGAGTGACTTTGAGGAAAACAGATTACCTTAGTAATCTATATAGTAGTCCTATTTTAGAGTGTTGGTTTTTTTTTAAGATCCATCTTTTACTTGTATGTGTAAATATTAAGCTGTGTAAGGAGTAAACAGTTGAGTCAAGTTTTCAAATAACGATGTTTACCAGGAATTAAAACCACGCTTACTTAATTCCAAAAATCCTTGCTACTTAAGTGGTGTCTAATATATGCACAAAGCCTTCAAGTACCTTTTTCCTTACTTTGCAGTCATGCATTTTATATGCCTATACATTAAGGGCAAGAATCTGTGCTGTGTTTAGAAGCCACAGAGTACTGAATTTATCCTACAGAAGGAATGATAGAACAGGTTCTCAGAAGGGCAGTCAGTGATTTGCTGCTGTCCTGTCGGTGAGGAAATCCTACCTGCTCAAAACTGCCATTTCTTAGCTGTTCTTATTCTCAGTATGCAGGGGCTAGGTTAGGGATGAGAACTTGTTGTATTTATGGTACCTTTAGTGGAGAGTGCACAGATGGTATCACACATACCAGTTACTTTCTAGCACCTTTGTGTGTGTACAGATCCATCTTTGCTGTGGGGACCATTCTCTTGGAAGCACTGAAGTACCCCTGTCTGGACTACTGAAGAAAGGAAATGTGGAGATTGATCAACACCCTGTGGCAGTAGAAGGACCATTTGTCCTTGTTGCGCCAAATAGAGCTAAACAGAAACTGCCACAACTGCCAATGGATCTGGTTCCTGCTGTTGGGGTATCTGTAATTCTTCAAAGGGAGAGCATGACTACCCAGGTATGTCTTACCCATTCACTGTTGGTTTAGACAGTGTTGCACAATTCCACGTTAAAAAATTATTGGTTTTTCTAAAGAATATTTGACTACTTTTTATGTTAAAAAAAACCTGAAAGAATTAATTGCTTTATATAAATAATCCTTTCGTTGGCATTTTTCTATGTCTGAAAAATAATCTCATATTATGAAAATGTCATAGGCAGAATTTTTCAGTGCTAGCCATGATCAATAAGAACACTATATAATTTCATTCAGCCTTTGATTCCCTTAAATGCTGCGACTGAACCAAACCAGCCACAGGAGAAAGTTCTTTCACCTGTTAGTGGAAAAACAGAGAGCCTGCAGCAGAGATCCCAAACTGTGCCACCTCAAGCTGACCAGTGTTCTTCAAAAGAAGATGCAGCAACAGAAAGTGAAGTGGAAAGTCTTAAGTTTGAAAAAGGCACAAAACCACAGAAAAGGGGTATGTGGTATATAACATTTTGCCCAGTTGCCAAGTGTGGTCTTGGATCATGTACTATTCCTTTATAATATATTCATGACGTAGAAAGAAACTGACTTCCTCAATGAGATGAAATGGTCTAATGTTAACATTTATTAAATACAATAGCAGGGGTAATGTGGGATTTTAAAATTTTCTGAGGAATTTACTATGTGGATAATAATTTGTGAAGACAGATGTTCCTGTTGTACAGATTCCTGGACAAAACCAATCAACTGAGTTTTTGTTTGTTTTTATGTAATCATTTAGTTTGGATTTGGTAGCCTGAGCCATTGGAAGACTTGTTTCTAAGTTGAGACCTGGGTCATGGAAAAGTGCAAGAGGAACAGAGATAAGAAATACTATAATAATAGAATAAATCTCAAAAAAATGTTATTTGTCTGGACATTACTGAACATGAATTTTCTTAAGAGATGGTTTATGAATAAAGCAGACTTATTTTTCTTATGATATTTATATTGCTGGTCTTTTGAGATTTGTCCTGAAGACACCCAGTTCTGTAGAGGAAATTCTGTGCCGTAGAATAGGCTCTCAGGATTTGTCCAAATTTTCTTTTAATCCTAACTGATCTTATCTAAGTGAGGATTAAGTCCTTTATATGGAATGTAGCAAGAAAGTATTGTGAACCCAGCGGCTGGTTTGAATCTCTGGTTAGGAAATCCAGGATTGTGCTTTTGTTATTAATAGTAATAGTAATTTTATAATTCTGTTCTGCTAAGATGTAAAACATGCCATTTCACATTTGTCCTTCAGGTCTGGTGGCTGGCTGCCCTCAAGAGGTTAACAAACAGTGTCTTGAAGAGCTTCCAGCTTTGAAATTGCAGAGCAGAGCGAAGTCACCTCAGTTAGATGTGCAAAATCCCAGTAAGGCAAAATTTATCGATTTTAGTACATTAAATGAAATTTGACTATAGTCAAGTAGAAATTCAAATGAATTTTAACAGTAAGCTGTATGTACTTTTTGTTTTGCGATGACCTTAAAATTCCAGATGCTTCTTTGCACCAAGCAATCTACTGACATCTTACCTGCATCACTTAAAATTGTTTCATCCCTATGTTGTGTTAACTAGCTGATGTTGAATTATTACAGCATTCTTCTTTCTTGTAATGTTACTATTAATGCAAACAAAACACTTATGAAAAGGAGGAAAATAATAAAAGTCAATGCTAGTAATGATGCATTTCTTTAAAAATGACAAAAGTGGAAACACTTTAAATAATTATGAAGAAAGTATCAGAACAAGTAGGATTTATAAAAGGCAGTTGAGTTCTTACCTGACACTTTCAATCCCTCTTTTTGGAGGGGCTTGGTAGCCCAAATAGCCCTTGAAGACTTACACAAAATGTCTTGCTCACCTTTCAAGAACACCTTTTGGAGACCTGCCCGTGGGACTTGTCATTTGATGCTTTGCACTTTGAAGGCAGTATTGGGTCTCATTGTAAGGATATGAGAAGCCTGGATGCAATTGGACAGGCACTCAGTGATGCTTCTGCTCCCTAAATTATAAAATGGATGTCACAGTGGATGGGTTCTGTGACAGAAACAGATGTGCTTTGCACATTTTAGTTTGCTACAATAGCTAAGCCTCGGTTTGAGGCTAATAGCTGATGCTGCCTTACATGAGCACTGTAATTGACCTGTTAACCTGTCTTTGTAATTCTCCTAAAGAAGTTAGTTAATTAAAAAAGCCCCTAAATTGCTAAAAATGTATTTTTTTTCTTATGCATGCCCTCAAGTTGGCTATGAACAATTAATATACACTGAAGTCTTAGAGCATCTTTCTGAAGAATTCAATGTCTTTGATCTTAGGGTAAACTTTTTTCAGTGAGTTAATAGCTTCAAAGAATAATAAAGAGAGGAAAAAAATTACAATCCTTTAAGAAAATTTAAAGTATATTGGGTTTTTGGTGTTTCTTCTTCAGAAGCAGTAACTTACAGAAGGAGTGGTTATTTTTCACAGTATTCATTTATTTTACAAGGAATTGAAATCTCTTAGGGAAGCAACCTCTCTACATGCATTTAAAGTGTGACACTAATCTTTGATATATTTTGTTATTTTGGGCAGAACAAGTTATAAAAAATGCACATGAATTGTCTTTCGTGTTTTCAGCTGATAGTGGTCCAGTAGCGGTATCTCAGCCCAACCCTGCGGGTGTGTCCAGTTCTTCTGAGCCTGTGTCAGCGCAGAAAATTGTCATTCCAGCAGCCTCTCACCATTTTTGCTTTTCAATAGACTTAAGAAGTATACGTGGTCTGGAAGTTGGTTTTCCAATAAATTGCATTTTAAGGTACAATTTGTTTTTGTTATTCTTGGTAAATACAAAGCCTTCATAATCTGAGTGATTGCTGGCAGTATGCTTCTATGCTTCTTCATGCCTTTTACGTAGCTGATTTTCAGTAGCAAAATACTTTAGAATGTTCATCTGGCTCATCATCTTTAATGCTCAGTTTAGTGATATGTAAAACTTTACCTTTTACTGTAATTTGTATTAAATGTCACTTGGATGTCTGAGCTTGGACGACAAGAAACATCAGTCCTTAAAGGAAGAGGAGAACTACTTTTCATGTTACTTTCTGGCTGCATTTCCAGCTGATCAATTAAGTGTTCGGTTTTGTGCAGGTTGTGTTTTTTTGTTTGTTTTGTTTTTTGTGGGGTTTTTTTTGTTTGGTCGTTTGTTTTGGTTTTGGTTTGGTTTTTTTTTTGGTAGTTTTCCATGTTCTACCAAGAACTCTTTTTAGTGTTATAGTAAGAGACAGATCACTGGTTTGTGCATGAATCCAAAGCAGAACATTCTAGTTTTCATGAGCAATCAGTATAGTAAATGCATTATCTTCTGAGAGACTTGTAGATACAGAGATGATTTTGGTGGCTTAAAAAAGAAATTCTGCTTATGGTATATTAGTTATTGGTGGTGATTGATTAGTTATTGAATTCAGTGATTAACAACACGTTTTACAATTTGTCTTGTTTCCATTAGGGCACTTTTGGTGTTTGTGATGAAGTATCTTTGGTGATTCAGTTTGAAAGAATTGAATATTTCTGGCTAGGGAGGTGCCTCTGCATTTGCTCTGCCTTTTTTCTGTCAGAGTTTGATTCATACAGTTTTAACTGGTCACTGGGAAGTCTAATTGTGGTGATGATTTTTGGGGTTTAGATTTTGTCTGAACTAGGTTGAAAAGGTGTGGATGAGATGTAGGGGTAGAATATTTATATACATATATATATTATAATACAGAGTGCATCATTAATGTCTTTCTGTATAGGCTACATTACTAAATAGTATGTAGAAAGCAACATAAAATGGTTGGAATTTTGTCACATAGAATCTTTCATATAACATTTCAATAATTAATTTGTTTCAGAACAGTAACAATACATCGGTTTTGTTGTTTCATGCACTTGAATTTTTGTAGTCAGTGATGAACATGGCAGGAAAGTGGAGAAACATCTAGATACATAAATGTTAAGAAAGGTTGCAGGGTAAAACACTGCATATTCACTGTAGATTGGAAGCATTATTTTACTCCAGTCTAAACAAGCTCTTTCAGCAACTCTCCACAAAAGGTGAAGTATGCAATTTTTATATATAGTGGCATCATTTGATGCAGCTTTTATTTTATTAGGAACTTAGCTGACAGCTGGTTTGAACAAAATGAAGTTTAAGAGATTTGAGCCGTCCCTTTTTTTACAGTTTATCATACACTGAAATGTGCCAATAGAGTAGTTTCAGGCCACATTTTAAGTTATATTGGTAAAATGATTTGACTTTCCTTTTAGTCAGTTAAACTGTGGAGATTAAAAGCTAATGAAATTTTCAAATGGTTCTGACATTGTGTATATGAATACTTAGTTATCAGTTGTTGCATGGTAGTCTAGTCTTAACTGTAAGTATAGTTACAAATTTTCTCAAGTGACAATCTATGTGTGAATATAAATTTTTCTTCTATTTCTCTGCTCACTTCATGTAATAATTGCAGAGTTTTAGTAAAATATGAATTCATCTGGTTGTGAACATACAGGTTCTTAAAGCTCTTTGTTGAAACAACAGCCAATATTAAGAAGCTGGATTAGTCCTGAAGTAAATGAAAACATGAATACTTGAGCACTAAATTCTAATATTGTATGTACTAGTATAAATTTTGCACATGTGGATATAAGTCATTCTTTAGTACATGATGTCTAAACTAGTTTTCCTGTTGCAGAAGGTATAAGAAAAGTTATCTATTTATAGACTAATTATTTTTGTTATTGTTTTTATTAGGTACTCGTATCCTTTTTTTGGCAGTGCAGCACCTATTATGACAAGTCCACCTGTAGAAGTCAGAAAGAACATGGAAGTCTTTCTTCCAAAGTCATATTGTGCATTTGACTTTGCAACTATGCCTCATCAGCTTCAAGATACTTTCTTCAGGTAGTGACTTGCAATTTTTTATCTTAATTACACTTTTCTTGGTTTTGTAGCAAATGCAGTTACATTAAGATTGTCAGTTCTAGAATTTAGTAAATAATTCAAGTGCTAATGCCAATAAATACTTAATAGCCTACACTTCCAGTTTCTCTATTAATTACATTTAAAGTCAGGAATCCTACAGTTGTTGATTTTATCACTTGCATACTTAGGTGTTATTGTTTACAGAAACAAGTGCAGTGGCAGTTTTTGACAAAGTACTACTTGAAATATGTAATTTTTTTCTTTTTAATATGCAATGACTATGTGATATCTTCGAAAATACAGCAGGTACCTGGAAAGCAGCTCACAATGTTAAGGGCTGTGAAACAGTTCTCCCAGTAGTTCCATCAGCTTTCGTATTTTAAATGAAAATGGCTGAAATTAATTTGTAAGTATTTACAAATGAAGATGATCAAGTTGCATTAGTATTATTCTGTCAGTCACTTTCACTATAACATTGTAATTCCCTAATAATTGAAGAAAGGAATGATAATCTGACTGACCCACGTGATGGAGAAGATACAGAGTCAGTCGGTCTCATTCCTCTAAGTGGAAGGCACTAAAACCATCTCATTGACATTTGTAACCATTACTGATTTGGAAGGGTACTTTTAGAACATGAGGTTCTTCTGAATAAAAATGCTTCCTGTTTCATTTTGATGCCTGACACTAAGATCACTTCTTTGTTTCAGATTGCCTCTGCTGGTTGAATTGTGGCACAAGGATAAAACAGCCAAAGACTTACTTCTAGGGGTGGCAAGGCTTCAGCTTTCAAATGTTTTGGCTTCAGAAAAAACCCGCTTCTTGGGTGGGAATGGTGAACAATGCTGGCGCCAGACTTGTAATGAAACAGTCAGTGTCACAGCACCACAAGGGTAAAACTATTTAAAAAATACTTTACTCTGTAGCAAGTTTTGTAGAGTTGTTTGTTTAGTATTTCTCTGAAAAACGGCCAGCTCTTCCTGCTTAGCCTTTTGAATAGGTAAACAGGCTGTGGAGTACTGCAGTATGGAGAGGAGGGAGTAGGCATGCAAGAGATGCCCCAATTCATATTATGCGATGTCCACACTACTACCACAGTCATTGTAATAAGCCTTTACATAATCATGATCCTGGGTAAATTAAACTTCACAGACAGATTAAGAAATAAATAATTGAAAAAAATGGTACTGAGGCACTTCCTTGACTAAGTTACTTATTTACAGAAAGTGCTAATATTCCAGGAAATAGTTACCATTGTTTGTCCATAGTATGCTTTTAGATGCAACTACTTCAGTGAAAGTTAGGAGGACAGACATATCCAGAAAATTGAGACGTCTCCTGTTTCAGGATAGTAGCAGGGGTTTCAGCTTGTTTACATCAGAAGGAGCAGTATTAGCTAGCCTTCTGTCTGAAGACAAATGTTCATTTGCACAGGACAGTGATGGGTTATATATATATATATTTTTTTTTTTTTTTTTAATTTGTAGTTACTTCTGTCCTGTGTCCTTGTTGAAGATGATTAGTGTTCGCAATCAGTGTCTAGACCCTCATGTTTTCTGTGTAATGATGAAATTTGTTTATGCCCTTAGAAATAAATGTAATTGCTATTAAGACTGAGGTCAGTTTTAAACCTCTAATGAAACAGATTAAAAAAGCATGTTATATTTAACTCACAGGAAATTTCATGTTAGTGACTGGTATCCCCCCCTCCCCCCATCTTAATAGAAAATTGACCTCTGGCTTTGTTTAAACTTCTGTGTGAAAGCCAGCATGGTCTGATTCTGTGAAGAGTTACTTTAAGGTCTGACTATACATTCAGGTTCATACTTTTACTGTTGGTTAAATGAAACCTGCTTTTGCGCAAAGCATAACCACTAGATGGCATTCTCAAAATGTTACCAGGTCTGTGTTTTGCTGTGCTGACCCCTTCTTATCCTCGCTCTTCTTCATGTAACTTTCTTTTTACACTGGTATGTTAAACAGACTTAATTACTCAGATTTCTGAGGTTTGTTAATATGAATCTTGTTTCCTTTTTTAGTCCGTGACTGATGGAAAGTTGTAAGAATTTATTGCAGCAATTTATTTTAACTTAAGTGAAGTACAAGCAATTTATTGGGTTTTTTCCCCCTTGCAAATAACTGTAGAAGGCTGCACCTTTGTAAAAAGCATCTTAGTGTTGACTATTTATATTTGCTGAAAGTGAATTTCTGTGAAAACTACAGCTATGGTAAATTCCTGCAGCATCTTGTTGCTTGATACGTTCTGCAGCTTCCAGGTGCCAAGTGGTTGTGTGATTGCCTTTGCCTTACTGAGTGGTTATCACTGAAACGAGAGGTTTTGTTTTGACCAAGGTCTACACTGCAGTGTACCTTCATGTGCGACTTTTGATAAAATTTCCAGTTACATGACTTCAGTGTGTTCCTTCTCTTAATATCTTTGTATGCAAAAGACTGTCTTTGTTTGTTACATTTTGACTGTGACTAGAGATGAGGCAGTTGGAGACAAACTGTTCTTCTTAAGCAGAAGCCACAACTACTTTCAAATTAATTTATTAAAATATCTGTTATCTAGGCATCGTTAGATATTTTAACCTCTGAGTGGATTTAAGGTTGCCAGTTCCCTGTGCTGAAGCTTCCAGAAATGTGTTTTTTAGTAATCCAAGGATGTTTTACCACAAATGATAGGCTAAATTACTTATATTGTGGATAACTAGTAGGTTACTGTTGAAGTCTAAAAGAGCAAAACTAAAGAAATTTAACAAGTATCTTAAGATAAAGTCAGCAGCAATGCCTGTATGAACAGTTATATTGTTCAGATATAAGACTGTAGGTAGAATTTTGGGTTATTCCCTTGTTGCAGGGATGTGTTGATTATAGTAATCTGTTAATTAAATAGGTTCCCAAAGACAAGTTATCTGTTTAAGTCAGAAAGCTTACAGTGGGTTCATAAACTAGCCCCTAACTTAAAAATATACACTGGAGAACATGTGAGGCATAGGAAGCTGTTTAGAGATTCTGAGCTTGCACAGAACTTGTAGGATTTCAGCTTTGCTGGTTTGTATGTTGTCTTACAATTCTCTTTCTGTATCTTTAGACAGTTTTCATTAAAATAACATTCTAATGTTATTTACAGGTCAGGTAGCAGAATAGCCGAGCTTTCGTATGCCATCACCTTGGAAGACTACGGGCTTGTGAAAGTGCAAGAAGTTATGGTGTCAGATTCTTCTCAAGTAAATTTTCTATAAATCTTTTCCTTTTCCTTTGAACATGTCTTTGAAAAGTTGAGGTTCCAATGAAAATCCACTCTCATTATATCAGGATATGGGTGCTGGTCAGCAACGGGATGTCCCTCCCACTCAGCCTTGCTGTGCCCCAGAAGACCATCCAGAACCTCGAGAAACTCTGGAATACAAAGCAGCACTGGAGTTAGAAATGTGGAAGGAAATGCAAGAGGACATTTTTGAAAATCAGGTTTTTACTCTTCACTACCTAAATTACATGATTGCCAGAGGTTTAGCAAAATTGGTATAGAGAAGAACATGAATTGTATTTTACTGTTTCGAGTAAGAACTAAATTTTACTCATACAGAGTATTAAAACTTCAGATGTAAACTACTCCATCCACAAATTCCGTGCTCTTAAGGAAGAAGTTTAATTCTTAAGTGAGTGAAGAAGGTGCTAGGTTTGAGCTGCAGAATACCATCTTCAGTTTCCCATTACTCTTTATAAAGTGCAGTAGATACAAGATTCAAACTATTGATGTTAAATATTAATTCTGTATTCCTTTAGTTGCGTCTCAAAAACCATTGCTCTCTACTCTTGAAGTTATTCTGAGTGGTTATAGTCACATGATTTTTTTTAAAAGATGGTGAAAATCTAGTACCTATTTATTTGGATATTTTTCTCAAACTGCTTACTTTGCATTTTATACTTCAGTGTAAGAAATCTCTCATTATCAGAATCATATCTTGAGTTACACAAGTCAGCATACAAAACTTTTGCTTCAAGACTTAGTACTCTAAGGGTACACTTCCAACGATTTTGATCTGGTTTTCTGGTTTGGGGGGTTTGTTTGTTTGTTTGTTTTTCCCTCTAAAAGCTTAAAAAGAAGGAAATGGTCCATATGCAAGCACTTGCAGAGGAATGGAAGAAAAGAGATAGAGAGAGAGAGGCATTAGTGAAGAAAAAGGTAAGGAAATTCCTCCTTATACTTGCAGGAAGTCTTACTCTAAATTGTTATAAATTTGACAAGGTACTTGGTAACATGTAACAAAGTGTCTGTGATTAGCCTTTGCAACTACTGATATGCTTGCATCTAGTCTACAACAGTGCAAAAAAAATTAAGAGGAGCCTTTAATCATAGAATATTTGTTAGGAATTTCCTTAGGTTTGCTTGCTGTATATGGGAGCTTTTTAACTTTAATTGCGTTTTACATGCCTGGTCAAAAAGCCCTTCTACAGCCTGGCTATACATGGCCACCCATTAGTCTTTAATGAGTTAGAAGGATTCTCTGTTGCAGGTTCTTAATTAAGAGCTGGAGATTTGTTTTATATGGAAGTTTCTAAATTAAAAATTTCAATATTTTATACTTTTTTTCTCCTTTGTTTAGGTAGCAGAATATAATGTTATGGAAGAACAGCTTCAGAAAACCCTGAAAGATCTGGATAAGCGAGAGCGACAGCTTTTTAGTGCTGAATCAGAGGTAAAAACTGGTCATATTAAACAATGCCATTGCATTAGCTACTTCTGTAAGGTTTGGGTTCTCACATAGTGGCAATTGTGTGCTGTGTATAAGATATTAAATAGCCACATTCATATGGATATATAGGGAAACACTAGTAATTAAGCCAAGTTTTGTTACAACTACATTTTTACTGAAATAGAAATTCAGTGAACTTTTAAATGGATTGCTAGAACTGTAAACCTTCTATTCTTGACAGAATTAGTGTCAGTGAAGACATTTATGTAACATTAGCATATCTCAAGTTTAGTTACTGTCAGGTGAGTATTGTACACATGCACAAGAGTTCTTCACTTCAAAAAGTAATTGCTAGATTAACTGTTGAAATAGGAGAAGGTGACAAAGATCTGGGAGAAACTCCAGTTGTCCAGATTTTGTTATCCAACATTTTCAGAGTTCCTACTTCTATTTATTTTTTTTTTTAGTAGTGACAAGGTCAAAGAGGATGCAGGAGAAACCAGTAACTACCACTGTACTGAACACCCTCAACCTGAGGAAGTGGGGTATGACTTCAGGGGTGCTAGTCACATGAAAAGAGAAAGTAAACTGCCTATTCTTGTCCTTCAGAACATACTCAGAATGATATAGGTGGAATACTGTGGTGTTCAGCAGTCCAACAAACTTTCTCCTTCCTCCTTGTAACTCAGATTAGTTTTTCTATCATACTAATCCCTTCTGTGCTTGTAACAAAATTGAGAATTCCGAATACAAGGGACTAGCTGGCTGAGTCTGTGTCCTGTTCAGTACCCCAGGCTATCTGTACCTCAAGATGCAGTTTGTGCTGTAAATAATGCTTTGACATTAACATCTGAAAAAAAACCTGGTGCTCAGGTTTGGCCAAGTGCATTTCAGTCTGAGTAGTAGTTATTTTGAATCTTGTGTATGTTTCTCTGAAAACTTTCTCAAAGTTTAGTGAGATTCTGACCTGAGAGTTAGAGATGATAAAAGTTAGTGGTTTCCAAAAGCATCTGGTCAAAATGATGTAGTGTTCAGTTAACAATTACACAGTTTGAGAAATGGGCTATTGGAGAAGTTTCTATTCAGCTAGCAGTTATCTGGGACAGTAGCATCTTTCTAGAAAGTTCAAACATGTCAAGGATTGTCCTTCTGTTTAGCTTGGTGAGAAATTATCTCAGTATGCTCAGTATGAAAAAGTGCTGTCTTTGACCTAAAGAAGCTGTGACTTTCACAGTTTCTGTAGTGAATTGGTGTATTTAGCTTTTCACTTTGTAGCAGGAGGGTGGATGTGCAACCTGCCTTGAGCAATGTTGTAGAAGCATGTAGAATGTACAGAAGAGCTCCAGAGAGCTCTGTTTTTACAATAGTCAAGCAAGGATACATTTATAGCCCAAATATAATAATTGGCAGATTGTTAGTTAAACTGAAATTCGTAAGAACATATGTAGCAAACATATGGACAATGGGAATTTTATTGTTTAATTTCTGAAATTAATAATTTTTCTGTCATGAATAGCAGTAGCAGTTGTAAGAGACTTTTAAAGTAAAGCTCTCACTCCTATGAATTAATATAAATATGTCTCTTTTTTTAAGCTTCAAAGAGTAAAGAAGGAGTTGCAAGCAGAGCATGAACGAAATCTGCAGGTGCTCCAGGATTCTGTGCGTCGAGCCAGGGAGGAATGTGCACACCAGCTTGAGCTAGAAAGGTCAAAAATGAAACAGCTGGAAGAAGACAAGGTTCGCTTACATCAGCAGGTAAATACACTTGTGTTTTCTAATAAAAGTGAGTGTTTCTCTAAGTATACTAAGTTAAGCAGCCTTTTGGCAGCAAGTGCATTCTGGCAAATTTGTAATAAACATTTTATTTAAATTGTTTGGTGAGCCCTGTGCTGAGATCCATCCATGTCAGCCTTGCTCAGTTGTAGGGCCAGTGGACAATGCTGCGTTGGTAATTATTTTTTCAACACTGAAAATCAAATTTCAATTAAAAGCATGTATAATATGAAGAACTTGAACAGCAGTGTACATTTCAGTAACTTAAAAAATTGTTAGCAATTATCATCTATGTAGCTTGACTGTGCAGATAGTTTTATTCTTCTATTGCAGAAGAATATTTCTATTATCCTTATTGTGGCAGAGGGGGAAACCCTCTTGTTATTTCAATCTTCTATTCTGAGAGTAGTACTTTTAAAATAGAAAATTTAGACCACATTCAAAGCTAACTTTGGCACTGACAACAAGGCTAGTCTAGATATTTTTCCTGACTCTTAAACTGTAGAAGTTAGTTCTTTTTTTTTCTTAGCTGCTATAACATTAGATGCTTAATTTCTTACTAAGTAGATTAAATCTTACTAATGCCTAAGTGTTCTGAAAAGTACTTACTTTATGTAGATTAATTACTTGCTTTGGTGTTTTTCATGTCTGATACATGATAGTGATAATCCCATATTAGCTTTTACTGTTTGAGGAACTGTCAGCCAAAGCCATATTTTTGTACTTAGGAAGAGTTGTGCTAGATTTTTGTGCTCTTTTTAGTTCTGTATTAAACACTAATATTAATGTACTTCTTTTCTTGTTAGCATATGTTAACCACAGTACAGTAAACTTTAAAAATGTAGCTAATACAAAACGCTGCTAACCTCAAAGATACTCATCTTGACTATTCTACTTGAACAGTCACTGAACTGAGATGAGCAGATTGCAGAATGCAATCGTCTTCAAAGTGATAAGTGGATCACTTTTGCATTTTGTGTTGTTGGCAGCTACCTGTACAGATGAGACAGCCAGTTGTTCTTCAAGCTCAAGTGGCCCAATGCCACCAGCTACTATTCTTCTTCCATATTCATTCTTTCAGCTCCCACTGACCATTTTTAGCTTCAACAGACCTTTTCTAAATAAAACATCACAATCACTTTGTTTTTGCTATTCAGAACAGACATACAGTTAATCAGACCAATGATCATTTAGCTCAGCATTATGATGCAGCAATGGCTGGATTTAGAGGACAAGAAAATAAGAAATGGGACTATGAAAAAAAGCAGTTTTGGTATATCCAGCAATACCATCAAGGGTTATATGTACTCTTTGCCAGAGTCAGTTTCATATTTACTAGCAGTCAGTGAAAGTTTTCTTCATGATCTCATATGATTCCTTTTAAAAAGTATTTAGTATTCCAACAGCCTATGGCAGTGAGTTCTAAAATTTAATTATGTCTTATGTACTTAAAAACTTACTTTTGTTCATTTTAAGCACATTACTTGGTAATTATGAAGAATCCTTTAGTGCCTGTGCAACACAGTGTTCCTGCTTTCATAGGTGGCTGTCATACTGTCTCTCTTCCAAACACAAGTCCTACTATGTTTTGTCTTGTTTTGTATGAAAGCCATTCTTTCCAGAGGATTCTGGCTGTCTTCCTCTGTGCTGTTCCTGTTATGCTTCAATATGTGGTGGTTGCTGCCACATATTCTGCATATGACAGGCTTTTTTCTTTTGCTTTGTTGGGGGTGGGGTTTTGTTTGCTTACTTTGGAGTTTCACTCTAGGACCCTGCTCTTTGTAATGTGCACAAGCGAAAAGTTTCTGATTTTACCAGATGGGGCTCTTTTTTCAAGACCTTTTTGGGTGTGGAGTTTTTTGTTCGTGTGGTATTTTTTTTGTTACTGTTTTTGGATTTTTAACACAGAATGTTCTGGAATAAGTGATCTTATTCCATATCTTTTAAAGGGATTTGTCAGTACACAATTTCCACATTTAGACATTTAGAGAACTCTACAATTCAACTTGTTTGGATGTAAGCCCCACTATGTACAAGAGAAGATCCTTGAAGCATCGGCCTTGAAGAATATCATCCTTACTTTCTGAATAAGGAAGTTGTGCTTTATTTGTTGGATTTTTATGGTTTTCTCATAGTCCACAGTTCTAAGATCTCGTGAGAAATTCAATTTTTGAAAGTGTTTCCAGAATCAGACAAGAAATTAAACATTGTTATAGAAGTTCTAGGGAGAATAACAAAAGGGATTTGTTATTGTCTTTGGCATCATGTCTGTATGTCAGCTTTAAAAAAAAAAAAAAGGTGAAAATGGAAGGGTGTTAAACAGCAGTATCTTTTGTTCAAGTTGTCTATTGTAGTTCTGTGTGAAAAACAACAGCAGCGAACTATGTTTTTGTATGGGTCCCTAGGAAACATCTTTGCTTTCTTACATCCATTCTGTAACAATTATAAATGCAAAAAGCAGAATTTTGGGAGAAAAATAGTGGTGACCCAATTAGAAGATCCAAAGAATTAATATATTGATGTATGAGTACAAGTTGTAGGCTTTGAAACAGAAGTGAGTTCTCTAAAGCATTTTCACCCAGTATTCTAAACTGTTAGATACAATTCATGGAAATACTTGCATTATCTAGTTGAACATAAATATAAGATCATGTGGGATCATACTCTGTTATGGAATACATCAGTTCCATCAGGTATATTTAGGTATTTATAGTTGAAGAATATTTAAAATAAGATGAAAACCTTACAAATAGTTCTTAGTATTTTTAATATATTATAAAAAATGCTGTTAAACATTTGACTTCCTTACTTTCTCTGTAGCAAGTAATTGTGTATTGGCATCATTTGTCAAATTACCCATTGTCTGTAAAAAGCAAAGCACTCTCTTTATAAAAATCTTCTTGAAACTGTGGAAGTACACTGTGAGGGCAGAGGTACACAGCATTAAGTCATTAGTCACTGAAGCCTTTCTGCTTCAGCCTTTCTTCTAAATCATTTGACTGTACAAAGTATTAGTCGTTTCCTTTTGCAGACATTCCTAAAAAAGTTATGCTGTGAAACTGAGTAAGTAATAAAACTTCATATAGTAGATAACATTGGCTTTCTTTAAAAGATGTGTAAATCTTAGTAGTTATGCTTTCTGTATTTCTTCTGTAAGTTGTTTTAGAAATATGAACAAAAATGTGCGTAAATCTTGTTCTTATGTATATGAGGACAGACTTGTTTTTTCTTTCCAGTACTGAGCAAAGATCCTCTTTAAAACTCTTCCTATTAAAACATTGCTGTGTGCCATCATTAAGAAATCATTAATTATAAATGTGTAACATTCAGTGTCTGTTTTATATCCGATAATTGACAGTATGATTGATGTTTGTTCCAGGGACTAAGAAGCAACTTAAATTCTGTAATCTAATTATTTGTCCATGAATGGGGTTTTCTGTTAACTTGCATCTTGGTTTCTTTAACTTACATCTTTCTGTAGCTTTATGAAGCAGAAAATAAGCATAAGACTTTGGAGAAGGAGTTCCAGCAATACAAAGAACAGCAAAGTAGCAAACCAGAAATCCAGCTACAATCAGAAATAAATCTTCTTACCTTAGAAAAGGTATACTGGATTATTCTAGTATTTAAACACTGTCACAATGGTCCGTTCACTGATAAAGGGGATGTAGAATAACACTGTGTGATGAAGTGGTTAATTTGTCTGTTTTGGTTTACTTTTTCCAATTACTTCTTTAGAGTTTAAATATTCAGACACAAATAAGGTCAACAGTGGCCTTATTTCTATAGAGGAAGCAGTAATGTTGGAGGCTAAAACAGGAAAAACCTTAACCTATATATTTAAATCATGATTTATGATGGGGTCTCTGAACTTTCTGTTTAGAAAACTAAGAAAGATGATTATTTTCTTGAGTATTAATTTAAACTGGTATTCCATTATGTGCATTTTCGTAATTAAGTATTTCTGCAGAGATTGTGTTGCTTACCAATAGAATGGAATCACTGTCATAACTTGACTTTCCAAACATTCCCTCAGTAGAGAATACTTTGTTTAATTAAAACCACTGATGCGGGCATTTAATGCTCAGAATTGTTGTGAGGTTTGAGCAAAATTGTTGGCAAAATAAGCTGAAAAAACTTAGGCCATGCTTCTTGGCACAAGATATACTCGGTTATATGGCCAGTTCGTATGTTACTATATGCTTCAGTAACTTCTAATAATGCAAGCAACTGATGCAAAATATTTTTGTCACTACAGACTTTTTAAGTTCTTACATATTAAATATTTTTAGATATCCTGTTAGATGAATTAAACAAGTCAGTGCTTTAAGATCGTCACAAATTTAAGGAAAATAATTTTTGCAAGATTAAAAAAAAATTACTTCCTCAGAGATGTTAGTTAAAAATACTTTATTTTTTTTATTGTGTTTTGTGTGCTTCATAAGTATTTTCGTCTCTTTTAATGTAAAATTCTTTTTGCACAGATAGTAAAATGAATTTTTTTAGCAGTAAAAACTTTTAAAAATTTATTTAGTTAGTAAGATCAAAGGTTCACATTAGATACATAGATTTTAAAGAATGGTTTGAGCAGATGGGTATTTCAGAGAAAGGAATGTAGGACATAACTTCCATCAGCAAACCAAAAACTCTATGTACCTTTTCAAGAGAGATTTATTCATCAGCATTTTTGTTAAATCAGTGTTTATAACATTTTTTTGAATAAAGAAGGGATCAGGGGTTGGCTAATTGGAGAATCTTAAATTTAAAGGTTACATCAGCAGATTTAGTGCTAAAAAACTAATCTTTTTCTTTTTGTGTAGATGGCCATCCAATAAAAATAAGGTTATATTTTAAACAAGAAAATGTTCTTGTGCCATAATATTTATGTTATATTGTATAACAGCTTTAGATGATGTTGTATATTACGCTACATAAACACTTTTCTTAAACCAGACCCTTTGTATATATACATCTTTCAGTGATTGTTACTGCTGTTATTGCTTCAGCTGATATGATTTTAATTGCTCTTAGGTTGAACTTGAAAGAAAGTTAGAGTCAGCTACCAAGTCAAAGCTCCACTACAAACAACAATGGACAAGGGCTTTGAAAGAACTTGCAAGGATAAAACAGGTATGCAGGTTTTCTTTGGTCATATGAGCCAACCAAGTTAATGTCATGTTGGAAGCTACTAGGATTACTGTTAACTACTGCTTTCACGTTACTTGTTTTTGCAAAGTAAAGCTCTGAGCTATGCTTTTAACAAAAATAAGAACAGCAAAACTGGCTTGTATTTGACTTAGAACTCAGGAAAGGCCAAGGCTGAGCCCTGCAAAGAAGGCTGAAATAGTTAAAAGCAGATGTGATTTGAAAAATAAAAAGTTCAGTTTAATTCCAAATAATGCTGAATCAGCACTCCAGGAAAATGTTTTGCCACTATCCCAACCATCTTGGTCAGTTATAGTACTAATAACTGTTCTGTATTTTAATTGTATAATGAATGAAGGGTAAAGGTGAGAAACAAGTAGTCACTTTTAGAAATAAGGGTTAAGTTTTGATGAATGCTGTAAAGTAAAGAAAAATTAAACAGGAAGTGAAACTTTCCTCTGCTTTTGGAAATTCTGACCTCATACTAATGTGACATGCTATTTCACTGCTAAGTTTTAACAGAGCTCTTGTGTGTCTGTGGGCATCTATATAGATACAGTCATATACTTTTGACTTGAAATTACTGTGTTTAAACTTGCAGTACTAGCAGCTTAATCCTTGCTGAATCCATAGTACATGTTGTATTTTGTCATCTGTGTTTCGTGAATTCCAGTAAACATTACCTAAACAATGTGCTTAGGAATGGCTAGCATTTCCATTGGCCCTGACAAACAAATAAGTAAATAATATATCCCAACTGATTCGCGAACAAACCTTGACATGTACACAAAGCTTCAGAATTTAAGTTTAGTAAAAGGTTTTTATTACCTGTACTTCCAGCTTGTGGAACAGTGTTGGGTTTTCTTACAGATTATAGTACCTTCATTTCTGATAGAATCAGGTTTTGGAGAGTAAAAAAGTTAAGCCCATGCTCTTCTAATTTATAACGTTTTTTTAATCTATATTTCTGCTTGAAGAGGGTCCACAATCATTATTAGTAAGCAAAAACTAACCTTCATTTGCAGTCTTCAAATTGTACCTTTTTTGCCAAGTGATAAAAGGAGTCATCTGCAATTTGTGAAACATTTATGTTTGAGAAGGTGATAAGAGGAAAAATATAAATCTTATCTCTCTGATTAATACTTCTTCAGCAATCATGAAATATCCAGCCTATCTTTTCTTGCCATGTTTTAAAATTCCTGTAGAATAAAAGCAGAGCTTGTCACTTGCCATGCTAACACTAATGTATATCACTATCCAGTTCTTATTATGAATTTCATCACCATAGACCTGATGATCTGGATTTATTAATATATGCAGATGGTTTCAACTGAACCTCTTGCTGAAAGTCTGAACCATGAAATAAGTTGGCATGTACAGTGAATTATGCTACCTACAACTTCTCCAACAGAACAAACCCTTTCAAAGTAGTTCTTGTGGGTTGTATACTCCTGTGCTTCATCTATTCGTAGTCTATTGATAAAAGTTTTAAGTGACTTTAGAGAGCCAAATAAAAGTTGAAGCAAATCTGATCAAAAACCATTTGCTGTGTTTTAAATATAAATTTGGAAACTGTAGCTTAAGGAATTCTTGATTTGCTTTAGTTCAGATGATTTGTGCAATTGTGCATAGACTGAACAATTTCTTGTTTGAATTGGATTAGTACCATGTTAATTTTGTGTTGCCTCTGGTGAATAGCCACAGGGCTGTAATCTGTGCCAGCAATTTGTCACACCAAAGCTCTCTAGAGAACTATACAAAACATTTGTGTAGTGAGGATTAGACGCTGAAAGCCGTATCTTAGATTGTTAATAAATGTTAATGACAAAACCCAGCTGGTAAGTCTTGGAAATGAGATCTAATGCTTTGTGCCCATTGCCAAAAAAACGTTTAAACAGAGATTTCCATTACTTAAAGGTGACCCAGTGCAGTCAATTTGTGAATTAAAGAAGCATAATCTACAGGCTAAGCATTTAGTAAAATGCTCTTCTGATTTGCAACCATAAAAGTCAATGTTTCCTTAATTAAAAAGTTTTCTTTTATTTTGGAACTAGTTCTTAGCACACAGCTGGGATAGTTTTATATTTTGCAGAATATCAGAGACACAGTGCGTAACTTAAAGTATGGGACTGCTAATAGAATATGATCTAAGCTTCTCCATGGGTAGGATTTTGAACACTGAACATAGCGCCAGTGTTACTGAAGTACATGAAGGCACACATAAATCATATTTACCTGTACTTTAGAAAATACAGAAGTTAGTTAAATTTAAACAGTTTGTAAAGCTGAGTGACAATAGACTTCACCCAGCTTACTTTTCTTTTCTCTGTTACTCAGTGAAAGTCTGTATTAATACTTCATTTCTTATACGCCTGTTCAGCTTTTAGGGAGAAAAACATTTCAACAAATAAGCTACATATCTGTGCACCCAGGTAAATGATGTCATTTCTGGAGATTTCAAGAACTCTTTCAATGTTTGCTGACTGGGTGATCTCAGTACTACACAAATGAGACTTACTTTTTTTTTTTTTATTTATATGAGCATTATTTCTCAGATGAATCCAGCTGTTTACACAAAACTGCATACATCCTTGTATGTATACACAGAACTTGGATATCAAATTCAGTACCTGTCTGGGTGTAAGAAACATTATATCAAAACAAAAATCAAAACTGGCAGAAATGTCATTTTCTGTAGTTGATAATCTCAGTTAGATTTAATCCAAATAGCCAAAATCTCAAAATATACATGCATTCAGTGTTCTGGGAGAAGTATTTTTTTTAAGTCTTCTAATGTGTTTGTGTCTTACAGACCTGTTAGAACCAGCACTGATGCATTTGTTTAAAAGAGCATAGACCATATTGGCTGGCTGACAATTCATTCTGTCTTGTCCAGGATCTTGCTTATCCACTCAGTAATTAATTTTAAGAATTTATAAGTAATTTAGCCAAGGATAGGATGTAAATCTTTGTTTAAAAAAAAAAAGCACACACACAAAAAACCCCCACGTTTGAAAGTCTAAATCTTGGTTAAAAACTGTGTCTTGAAACCATCCAGGCCCTCCTACTGACTTGTCAGCTCTGGGTTATTTTCAGAAAACTTTACTTGAGTTCCTTAGCTTCAATCGTAAGTTTTTCCCACAGACTTGCATGGTATGTATGAGTGGGAGAGTGAATAGTGGCTGCTATTTAGCCATTGTTTAGTCTAGTGTATGTATGTTTACATCTCACTTTGGATTTATAGGCAGCTATGGCAAAATAAAGATTGTGCTTCCTTGATTGAAGAGCCTCTTAACTAAAGCACCTGGTGGCATACAGGGATTCTTTTATGATCTGATTATAATTGAAATTTTGATGGTTTTTTATTATCAGTTAATTTTTATTTAATGCTGATACTTCTGCAGGTTTCAAAACTTATGACTGAGATTTCCACCATACAAGCTTCTAAAACAGTATTCCATGTCTCAAGCACTACATTAGAGATGAAAATTAATGAAGAAAAGTAGTAAAACATTGTAGTAAATTATATGATAACTACAATGCAGACTTGTTTGTTATGGATTTGTTTTGTGGAGGAGAATGACAAAATATGAAATTAGTGAAAGGAATATTGGTGAGACCTTTTATTGAAGGAGGTGGGTGGGGGGCCGAAGGAAAAGTAGCAAAAAGAATGATTAGCAGTGCTGAGGAAGTAGTGCAGGACCAACTAATACATATTATTGAGATAATTTTTGCATATGATATTCTTGATTAATCTGTGGCTGCCCTACTGTGGGATAGTGGCTGATGATTGTTAGGTTATGATGCAAGTGTAATATATTTCCAAGTGTTCTGAGTTTCTGGTGGGTTTTATCTTCTATTCACGAAGTTGCCTTTAGTCCAGCAGTCGATGATTCTGGAGTGTTCCATTAGCTGAAATTTAAAAATGCAAGATTCTAAGTGCTTAGGAACAAAAATTCTAGTACTTCTTACTGAGGTTTAAAACACCCTGTCTAGAATAAGCAGTTGGTAATAAATCTGCAATGCTCCTTATTTTAGGATACATTATAGGAGTAAAGTTTGGAAAGTTAGCCAGAAAGTCTTGACTGAGAATTTTCAGCATGCAGCATGTATGTTTAAACTTGTGTGCACTGAGGTACACTTAAAGAATACCAAGTATTCAATTATAATTTAGTTTTTCAGTATACACAGAATAAAATGAAGATGTTACAAGGGGATTTTAAAATGTTGGACTTAACTTTTGTGTAAAGTAAATGTGCAGAAGTGTTTTATTAATATTGGTATTTTACTTTGAAACATCTCACAATAAATTCTGCTACATTTCTAGTTCCTTCTATACAGTAGAGTTCTTCTCCATTTAAAAAAGTGCTTGTTGCTCAGTGGATTGTTACATTGTCATGGAAAAAGTAGGTTTAATACCTGAATGTCTGATAAAGTGACACCAGTTTCATCACTGAGATGAATAAGAAATCCTTCCTTCTCTCTCACCATAACAAAATATAGTCTTTTTATGGCCCCTCAACATATCATAACAAAATTGTATATAAATTAATTCAAAATCAGCATGCCTCCCTTATCAAACTGTTGTAAATTCTTTGCCATCTTCTGGTATTGATGGATTATTAGGAAATGGGTTCCTCTTGCTCTGCTATGAATGGTATACATAGAACAAGTTTTCTGTTATACACCCTACAAATTGTTATGACAGACTTTTTAAAGGAGTCAAAGACTAATGTTGGGAAAGACATTTGAAAATCACAGAGTATGAAGTGTGTAATGTAAATTACACACAGGATCCATCATGAAAGAATCCCTTCTCACTTGTTTTAGTGTCTGTTTTCCGAGCTGGACTGTCATGAACTGAATGGTAGGGATAATCTTGCTTCAGCAAATGTTGATTTTTACTTTTTAAATTTAATATTATTGTGCTTAAATGTTGCTATTTGGGGTCATAGCATGGCATGCCTCTAAAATTCTTGACTTTCAGTGACTTATATTAAATTAATCTGGACTTTTCCCTCAGCAACCCAAATAAGAAAGTGCCAAATATTTGCCATGTTTACATCACAATTGTATTAGTAATCAAATTAAATATCAAATCACCTTTATCTAAAAGGAATTCCTACCCAACATTAGCTTGGAGACAAAATGTACTGATAAAGGTGTTTCTCTCGCCTATTGAGAAAACAAGAATTTAGCACACGCTGTATTTAATCTTTCTTCCCTGCAAATCTAGGACTGTTATCCCTAGCAAAGAGCATGGTCTCTAGTGACACTGGTTTTGGTTGGTTCTGTGTTTTTTTGGGGTTTTTTGGATAGAATTTTTCCCCAGAGAAAAATATCAAAAGGAATGGGAACTGAACAAATGATTCTGCAGAAAAGCCTTGCTTTTCCTTCATCTCCCCATGGCTTCTTCATCATTCTGTGTTGTCTTTTTCTTGGTTTAATTAAACATTTTTAAAGGTATTTATTTAAAAAAATTGTGGTTCTGAAATGAACTGATTCAGTGAGGGCATAAAGGACCAAGCTATTAAATAAGATCTGATCAGTATGAAAGCATTAGAAGTAGTGTGTCTTCTTTTTAGTCTGTTTGAGCTTCAGATATTGCTCTGTTAACCTGAAGTATATGTACTTCGTCTAACATATACCTCTCCTTTGAGCTTGTCTAAAATGCCTTTTTTGCTCTCAGATTGCCGTTGTGAGCATGTTGCTGGACAGCAGAAACGTGTGGATCATTGAACTTCCCTGCCTGAAATAGTAACACATCAGCTTGTCATGAAACCTGTGGTCCAACACACACTGCTTCTGGCCAGCATGCAGTTATGCCTTTCTTCTGCAGTGCAGTTGGAAGAACGCTTTCAGAATTTTTCCTCATAGATCTGAGTAATATACTGCACAAACTGAAGGACTGAATTAAAAGGCTTCTACTCAGTGTAGTCACAGTTATGTGATGATTTGTGTTTATGTGGAAGTATTGCTGTCCTAGTAACAAGTGCGACTCTGTTTTGCATTAGTTTTGCAGTATTTAGCTTTTGGTCAATTTTTGCACAATGTACCTTCAAAAATAATTCTGTCATAGAATTATTGAGATACACAAATTTGACAGACTTAGATTAATACCCCAGCTTCCCATGACAGTACCCCTATTTTAAAATGGGACAATGAGAGCCTGAATAAACTGAACTGCAGAACAAAGAGTTTTCTAAAGTTAATCCTTATCTCATGAGCTGCAAAAAAAATTATTGGACTGAAACTAATCATACTACAAATCAGTGTAGGTTGAAAGGCTGATAAGAGATAATGGCAATTAAAAGTCCTCTCTCACGTAAGAGAGTTAAATTTTTGACATCACCTAAGAGGAAAATGTCAATCTCATCCTCCGCTGTAACAAGATGGTTTTCCTACTGATGAGTCAGTTTGCTTGTAAATGCATTCTTATATAATTTATTGTGAGGCCTTCAAGACTCTTACCACTGTTAGATAATGTTAACAGGAAAGCCAGGATGTACTAGACAAATTAATTTCAAAACCAGAACTTGGATATGCAGGGGGTATTGTATCTACTTCAGTGATATCTGTGCTAAGTTTCTTTATACTTGTTGTCTAATCAGGAGAAGTAGCTAATCACCAGACTGAATTACTGGATTCTTTACTTGTAAAGACAGATACCTAGAAATTTCTAGATTTCTTCTACGTGTACAGGGCAGCAACTCCACCCCTGAGACTAAATAGGACTTCCCAAAGGAGATTTAACGTACTCAAAATTTTATGTCTGTTTGAATTAAGGTGTTAGTTACAACTGGTTTAGCTTGTTTGTTTGTTTGTTTGTTTGTTTCCTGGAAACAGCAGTATTTTAATTTGCTTAACTTTGTAAAGGATTTAGCTTTAGGAAAATCCTACATAGGAAAATCCAATAGAAAATTGAATGGGGACACCAAGAATAGTGATTGATAGTCTCAAAGAGAAGTAAATATTAGCTTGTCCTTATACTTGTAGATTCTATGTAATTGAGGTAATCAGATTGACTGTCAATCTATTTACTTGTTCTGTTAATTGAAATTGTGCTAGTTTTGTGGCAGCCTGCTTGAGATAAGATCATGCTCAGTGTTTTTTCTTACTACCTGCATTTAGCAAAATAAACAACTCAACATTATTGCAACTATCAAAATAGTTGCAATAGTTCCGTTCTTCCTCATAGCTCATTTATTCTGTTCTTCCTTGTAGCCTGTTTTATACTTGAAATCTGGCTTTACTGGATACTGTTGCCTATCTACATATTTGGGAACCAGAGAATACCATTGTGATGTTTGCTGGGACTTTAAGCAAGAAATCCCAACTAAAAGCACTCTCTGCCTCTTCTTTCAAATACTTCAACAGTACTGCTTTATATGTAGCATTTCTTTTCCAGCATAAATGTCTATCTTAATTTAAAACTTTCTGTGTCCAAAAAGCTCCTCACATGCTTAAGTATATTGCTTAAGTGATGCATTTCCACTCTTCGAATAACTTGAATCATGTCTCTAGTTGGAATATACCTAGTTTTGCGTTTCAGCTGTGCTTTTCATTGGGTGGGAAAGACCCAGCTAGTGAACTGATGTGACATACCCGTCTGGGCCAGCAGTAGATGCACAAGATCTAGAAACCCTGCTTGGATATCTTTGAATATCCTCCAGCAGCCCTCAGTCAGTTAAGTACATCATGAGCCAGCTGCTGCATTCAGGCTATTGTGTTTAATGGACATAAGTGAATGTATTCTTTTTTTTATCTGTTTCCTTTTCATACTAACTCATTTTTCTCTCCATAATATCCCACTCTTTGCACATCTGCGTTTTTGTCACTGAATTACATTGTATCAGCAGCAAACTGTTCATTAGTGATTTCCCCATTTGTGAATATACAGAAGAATATATTCTTGTGGAATCCACTGTTACCTTCTTGCTCTTGTGGAAATGATCAATTGCTATCCTTTCTCTGGTGTTCTAAGCCCTGGGTAAGCTGAGAGTACTTTTCTCTGTCACTGCTTAGTTGTGTGCTCAGTTTTAGGAGGTTTCTTTGTGGTGTTTGGTTGGGATTTTTAAGACTAGTTGGAACAGTGACTGTTCTATAAAAGCTGAATTCGTTCTTCCTAATGTACCCATACATCCTGTTAGGTTTGGGTTATGATTTCAAATAGCTTGGCCACTATGGAAGTAGGTCCTGCTGGTACTTTCTGGTTATTTCTAAGGCCTCTGTTTAAAGAAAGAATATAATAAAAATTGGAGAAATAGTTACTCTGGTGGTGTCAACACCAATTTTGGTGATGGATTAAGACTAACCTCCGGTCAGTCTCACAACTTTTTGTTTGAATTTCCTTATAGCTCTTGAAAATTTTAAATATCAGCTGTCTATAGTAACTTGTTTTAATATGTACTGTATTTGTAGATTATTCTCAGACTGAAGCAGAATATGTTTTATTACAGTATTCTTCAAATCTTTCCCACATAAAAAGGGGTTTCTCTCACATGGGAACGTCCTTCTGCAATGAATTCTTGATGGGGAAGGAAGGACTATTGCCTTATCTTCACCAAGTGCTTTTTCTATGCTTCAGTCATCTATCAGCTGTAGACTCTTTGGCAGGATTCCTGCTTCTGTTTTTTTTATTAGTATGTATCTCTTTAGCAAGTTGCTCGTCAAGATTTATGACCCGTCTCACTGAAGTTCTAACATTTAATTCAGCTTACTGGTGTATTGAATTTAGTATAAAAACAAAGTTTTTGGAGTCTTTAGGGTTGATTTCTTGCTAAGTACTTCTTCTCTATTGTGTTGTCTGTTCACATTAACAGTTAGTCTTTTTTTATACCAATCCCTTCTGAAATTCAGATTTTCTTGACAATTATTGATCATCAACAGGGAGTGTTTAAAATGCTGGCAGCTGGAATTCTGGAAACTACCTGATTAAAGTCTTTCAAATATTATGAGGTTGACTGTATAAAAAATATGCTTACACATATCAAACAAAAAAATTACCTTTTTTTACTCCCATATTAAATATAAAAATGATTGTATTAATAATCAAACACTCCAGATGAAGGCAATGTCAAAATTGCAAAGATAAACTTCCACTTCACAATATGCCTAGATCCAGGATGTTTGTGTAACCTCCTCTGTTATTTTTTAACTACCTCAGGTCTTCTGTCTTATTCTGGGTATAAGACTGACTGTACTGAGTTAGTGCACAAAGTCATATGGAAAATGACTGGGAGGAAAACAAGTGGAGAGAAGACCATGTTTCTCACTAAGGCACTTTAATGTCACGAGGTAGTGGACTTAAACTTTAGGTTTCTTAGTATCTGTATAGAGCTTAAAAAATTAGAGCCAAGCAAACTTCCAGAATGGATAGATTGATTTCATTAAATCTACAAAGTAAATTATCTAAAATCGTGCATAGTGCTATACAAATGTAAAAGGACACCTTGCCAGAACTTTGTTTTCAAGGTTTATATTTCAACCACAAGTTGTAATTTCAAAAAGCTGTTTTTGAAGCTTTGGTACTAGACACTGTGGGGCCGATAATGGAAGTTTCCTGCAGCTATTTAGCTTTTATTTTCTCAAAAAAAATTATTTCACACACTATATAGTAAAGGAATAAATCTCATTAGCTTGAGCAGTTCCAGAAGTGTAAGTTTTATGCCTACCAACTTAAGCCAAAATTAGTAAGAGAATTTGTTAACATTTTTGCTGTTTTGTTAATGGGGAGATATCTGTGATTGGGCTGCAGCTGATCCAGCCTGGACAGGTTTGCTGTGATCGTGATAGTCACCGGTCTTACTGCATTATAGATATCACTAGCTAAGTCATTCTGTTAACTCCTACATTTCTAATGCTCCCGGAGATGTAATTGTTATGACTTCATTCCTAAAGTTCCGCTCTGTCACTATAATTAGGACTTTTACATGTAATCATGTAGTCAACTGAGTTATGTCTTCACCCTTTCCCACACAGCGGGAACAAGAAAATGCAATGGCTCACCTTAAAAAGCAGCAGCAAGAGCTCGAGCACATGAGGTTGCGCTATTTGGCAGCAGAAGAAAAAGAGCTGGGGAAAACAGACCGACAAGAGCTGGAGGTTATCAGAAATGAACTTAACAGGTATAAAAGTATTTGTAAGATTCCTCCCCACCTGCTCCCTATCCTTCTTTTTTCTTGCTGTCAGCCTTAAAACAGGAGAAGATTCAATTAAATCAAGATTATAATTGGCTGTCAGTCCAGTGAAAGAGCACTGTTTCATGTCCCTTAGGTAAAGATTGCACATTTATAAAATGCAACAGTATGGCAATATAGCAAAATCCATGTTTAATGCCACCTGGGGTTTTTTTGTTAAGGTCATAGATGTACAGCACCAAGCTTTTTTCTTTTATTTTAAACCTTCAGTTCTAAGCATAGATGCTGTGTTAATAAAAGAACAAGGCATGTTCTGTTCTTATCTTGAATATATTAAAATTTAAAATTTTATCTAATGTTGTCCTCCAAAAGCTGTCTGCACTGGTTTTGTATGTTGAACCCTTTTAATTTGTTTGCTTTACCAAAGCAGAAGCCTTCATAGCGAGTATCATAGTTACATATGCACATACAAAAAGTTTTGTTAATATTTAAGTATTATATTAACATTTTTTTTTTAGTTGTAGTTTTTTTCCCCAGTGACAGAATAATTTTTTACCTTTTACAGATTTCTTTGTTTTGCTTAGTACTTCAGTAGGTGAACTAAAGACTCAACACAAAGATAATCAAAGTGAGGTTTAAGATGTCTCATTCTCTAATTCTTCTTATTTTATCGATATCAGGCTAAAACAACAAGAAGAAGAGAGAAAGAAATTGAAAGATGCTACAGATAATTCTGCTGGAAGAGTGGATAGTCTTCATTGTAGAAAACTAAATGAGAATACAGATGATTACCTCTCTCGTCTGATAGAAGAGAGGGATACTCTGTTGAGAACAGGGGTCTATAATCATGAAGACCATATTGTAAGTGAACTTGATCGTCAAATCAGAGAAGTTATTGCAAAAAGGAACATCACTATTTAAAAGCATGCAAGAAGTTTTTACAAAGAGCCAAAATCTGAATGGAGTGACTTCTATAAGCCTATAGTACTTTGCAAAATATGTAATGTCATGCTTTGTTTTGCACATTATAGTCAGCTCTCTTTGAAGTCAATGTAAATATTTGCAACATGTCAAGTTAAGCACAGTTGTAAGATTAATGGGGGCAATGACTGGTTTATAATGTTTTTATACTCATGTGTGTGTATATATAATGTGTTTGTGTAAATATATTTATCTTGTGTACTCTCTTCTGAAATGTTTCCTACCTCTTTTTGCATCACCCCGATTAGGTTTACTTGTAACATTTTTAATATTGATTCTAAGATGTTTTTTGGTCAATATTGTTATGATTTCATTCAATTTTTAAAAAAATCTCTTCAGCTATACTAGGGCAAAATGACATCAGCTGTTTTCCCTGTCAAAACTCTTAATTCTGAACTGAAGTACTGACCAAATGTTGCTTTTTTACTAAATGACAAGTAATAAATTTTTGCTTCTCTGACTGTAGCTAACATAACAAAGTTATGTAATAAATAAGAGACAAGGTTTTGAGTGTGATGGGGATAAAATCAAACCTTAGGAAACTGAAGCCAAACCAGTTATTGTTCACTTGTGTAGTTTCTTCTCCAGACACTGGAGGGTGCCTGAGACTTAAATATTGTAAAGACAATGTTGACTAAATTTTCATAACTGGTTGGTTTTTGAACTAGTATTCTATGACTTTCCAGATGTATTATTTTATGAAATAAAATTTGATTTTAATTAAATATTAAGGACTTTGCATTTATTTTTTAACTGAACAAATAATTTTGTTTACGATTTCTAGTCATATGACAGTCTTTAGTGCTTTAATCAATAAAATAATGAACTTGTTAATCAAGGTTAATTTCGTTTTTTTAGTTTTTTTAATAATTAATTTTTAATTGAGTCTCTTCTGTGGCGTATAAAAAATTACAATCATGTTGCTGTGTGTTTTAAACAAACTTGAGGTTTTTTTCTAGCAAATCAAAGTACTGAGTACAATGAAACAAAATGCTAGTTTTTTTTAAAAAACACTTACAGACCTCATAATTTAAGCTATTTGGGTCCATTTAGCCATTTGAAAGATCAGAGCTTACAAGGTGCAAAGCATGAATTTTGTGATTATTAAAAAACTTACGTAGAATTTTTTTTTGTTTTATAGTCATTACTCTTAGTGTTCATTGTCTGTATTACAGTGAGGAAATTAATGATAATCTAAGCTTGATGTTTCAGTTTAATCTTTGCCAACACAATTTTTCTCTGCTTCAGTCTGAAGTAGTCCAGAAGCAAAATATATGTTTGTAATAGATATGTATAGCAGATGTGAGTTCTGTATTACTGTCTTTCAAAGATTTTATGTTGGGTTCCATTTGCCTTTTTATTATCTCAAAGCCATTTTAGAGGTTAGAGTTATTCAGTGGAAAGACCAAATACCATTTTTAAATCAGAAGTATCTCAAAATTTTTTATCTTAATCTCTCTTCATTGTACAAGAAACATCATTTCAAACAGATGCATGTGATAAGAAGCCCATTTTAATTTACCCAACATAAAAAGGCTGCTGGAAGTGAGACCTGTGTTTACAGGTTCAGTCCTGGTTCCATAGGCCAGAGAAAATGTGGTGGGAAGAGGAGGAGCTGCTAGACCCTCCTGGAATTCTGGCAAAGAGCTATTGTTTTTTTTGCACCAGGATTTCACCCGGGAAGCTGATGGAATTATTTCAAAACAAGTACTCTTACCAATACATTTCTGTGAACACGGGGTGGAGGGTGTGTCAGTTCCATGTCAGATCAATTCCAGTTTCATCTGCCTTAGGATTTGGGTGCAGAACTTGCAGTTCACTTCAAATAAGGAAACTGATTATAGCCTGTATTTGTACAGTCCAGTCTAGCAAAAGCATTAGCCCACTTTAAAATTTAGGGCATTTAGGAACACTGTTGTTTTTTCATTATGATCTTCAGGCAGAGGTTCCCTCCCTGTGTCCTTCTGTGGTAATTTTTCTTCCAGTAGTGAGGACTTGCTGTTACCAATCTTTGCTACCAAAGAATTGCCTCAAATTACTTAATACAGGTTTAAATGTAGGGCAGGAAACCTGGATGCGGTGTGTTTATGCACCTTGATATGGAGCATTTGCTAAAATTTGAGAAATCTTACAAAGAAACAGACCTTTTTCCCCTGATAGTTGTTGGGCTGTTTAACAGAAAAATTGTGTCTAAATTCTTATTTACATATTAAAGCAGTGGAATGCTTATATATATGTATATGAAAAAAATATGACCAATTATTTTAGAAATAAGATAGCATAGTTTTGCTTTGAATCTGAATTATTTAAGTATATAGTTACATTATTGATCTTTATAGTATTTTTTTTTTTTTTTGAGTGTATCTCTAACCACTGTTTCTATAATATTTTAGCAGTGATCCAACACTTTTAACACTAATACACTTCCTAAACCGCGGAAAAGAAGCATTGTTATATCTGGCACTGAGCTTTCAAGTATTCAATCTGTAGTTCTCCTTCATTGCAGTTTAAATGCTTCTCCCTTCCATCCACTGAGATAAACCTTAATGCACGGCTAAAAACAGAAGTCCTTTATCACATCTTCTAAGTGCTACTGGAGTATTTATACCAGTTATTACATATTTACACAATTATTTATTTTGCTACTGCTGTGCCTAAATGATCATGACCTGTGTCAAGGCTTGGATGGGAAGCACTAGCCTCACTATTGTTAAAGACAGAGCTGTAGAAAGGCAGCTGCATACTTAGATCTCATTTCATTTGTTTCTCCAGGGGGTTGTATTAGTAGTGTTTTCATTAGAAATGTTTTTACAGATGTCGGCTATCCAGATATGAAGTCTCTGTAGTGGAGAAGCAGTCAGGAGTTTGGCATTCAGAACAGAAAGAAAAAAAAAATCATCTTTGAGAGACTAATTTATAGAAAAATAATTTACTGACTTTCTGATGTATAAATGTACAGTAACCCCATGGCAGCTCTAATGCAGAGTAATTGAATTCTTGCAAGTACGGTTCTTTTCTATTCTTAAATTGAAGAAATGCTGCAGCCTGTCGTTCCCTGTCACTGAAGACTAAAATAGTCCCCATTAATAATGCTTCTGGAAAAGTGACGCCCCCTGCTTTGTAGTCCAGTACTCTTTTTTTCCAAGTGAAAAACTTGTGGTAGTTTGACAGAATTTTAAACAATTTATGTATTACTACAAAAAGGTTTGTTCTAACAACATACACGGCGAGTAGATGGTTATGGAAGTGTAGCGTCACTGAGTATTTGAGCAAAGCTTTTTAATGCAGTCACTGAGACATAACTGCATTGACAAAATAATACGACATCAAAATTTACCGTGGGTTTACTGGGCTAGATGGAGTCCAGGAGAACAGTCCACAGCCTAATACTCTTTCAGCAGTTACTGTACATGGCTCATAGGTTTAAATGTAGTATGAAAAAACCTTCTATAATCTGAAAACTGTTATGTACTGTGAATATAATAAAATTTTGGTTTACAAAGGTAAATGTAAATAGAGCAGCAAAACTAAATCACAGGAGTTTGAGGAGCAGGCAATCAAGCTAATACTTTTTGTAAAATTACAGTTTAAGAGATGATAAGTATCTGACATTTGTGTATTTACTTGATAGCTTAGCATAAATGAGGGTATTTTTTGGTTTGGTTTTCAGATCTGGAGGTACAGAAAATAATTTTATTGATCTCATGTTAAGAGATGTTGGTTATATAAGACACTAGACCATCAGTATGTTTGCCTGAAAAGGCTATTTTTGACAACAAGATTAATACTGTAATACAATAGGTCATCCAGATCAGGGCTGAAAAGCACCATGAACTGCTGTGTGCTTTATAATTAAACGTGCACACAGCCGAAGTTGGGTCCTGTTCATGTCAGATACGAAGTCAACATGATGCTTCTCATCCCACTGAATAAGACAGTTTAGTAGTTTGTAAAGGCAGCATTGTGGGTATGCTCTCATGAATGTCAATGTGTATTTGGTGTAAACCACAGAGCCTATGTGCTGCTCCAGGAACCCTTCCAGCGAGGTATTTTAGAAATACCTGTATTATATGGGTATAGGATGTTTAGTCTAGATAACACTTTTGATGCTGCTATAGCAATAATGTATTTTACTGCAGTTTTCCTGAATGTGGATGCAATGATTTTTTAAATACTCTAACCTCCTGGTTTATTCTGATTCTCTGATAATAAAAAATTGGACTGAATAAATGGGGCTAATAACCCAAAGTAAAAGGAAAAAACCCAAACATAGAATACTGAAAGCAAGAACACACCAGCACCCTAGGGAGTTGCTAGGTATATCTCTGTAAGAGGGCACTGCTCTTTGTGGAAAAAGTTGCACGCCTCAGCAACATGGTTATGTGTCTGTAAAGCGTGTTTCACCTCCTGTCCCATCCTTATACATCTTGCAGAACACATGGCTTTTGGTTTTGTTTTTTTTTGACTCTATCATCTTATTGCATATAAACAGCAAATCATTAAGAGTTTTACCTGAGGATACAGATTTTTATGCTCTGATCCCATTTCATTTACTTATATCACCATCAATGCAGATGGCTTGTAACTGCTTAAGCAGAAGTAGGTAGGCTTTGCAGGAGGGCATCTTAAAAGCCATTGTGTCTCAAACGCTGTGTAAGGGGCAAGCAATGCTTTGCCATCCTTACTATTCAATAGCTTGGGCTGCAGTACTTTGTGCAACACAGCAAAATCTCTCCTGAGTCACACATAAAGGTGATCCTGTTGGTAGGCTGAGGGTTGGACGCCAAGTCTGTGGTTTCTCTGCCCATCTTGGTTATAGGGGTGTTGAGTGATCTTAAACAGGTCTCTAGGCTTTCATTTCCTATCAGCAAAATGAGAATAATGTGGGAAAAGCTTTTCTGTGTAAGTGGTTCACAAACTGCTTTAAACTCCAGCTAGTTGTGTTGTTTGCAGTTGTCTTAATGCCCTTAAAGGGATGAATACTGCTGGCTTCTACTGAGATGGTTCTTCAGCAAATGAGTACAAGCTATTTACTTTGCTCTTTTATAGTAGATAAATCAGTATATTCTTTCAGTCTTCTGACTAGCTACAAATTCACCTGAAATCTTTAGAAAAAAGCAAAAATTACTTCAATCTTTCTGTATAACTCTGATTTCTTGGGAAATTAAGAGTCTAAGGCTGCAGCCTTATAAGAAAGGCTAGGTTAACCTTTTTGTTAAAACATTAAATAAAATTATTTGTTGAGGCCAGGAAAAAAAGACAAAATATCTGAAGTTTTGGGTCTGCCCCAGACAAGATTTTTTTGTGGTATCGCGCAGTACTATTTACTCTTGTTTCTCTCTTGGTAAGATGAAGGTGATTTCTCATTATACTGATGCTTTGATGAATAGCTAGTTAATGCTTGGTTGTTACAGCTATTTAAAAAAGAAAAGGTCAAGCATTTTTTGCCATATCTCATCTATTGAGTAAATAAGTAATTGCAAGGGTTTTAGTGAAAACTTTTATAGGAAAATCATTTCATGACTTATTAGTATTGAAATACTAATAAAAGCAAATCCCTATTGTCCTAACAAACATGACAAATACTTCTGGAAATGAATCTTGAAGGTGGGGTTACTCTTATCTAAGTAACTCTAAAATGCTGTGAAACCAACAGGCCACTGCCCACATGCCAAACATGACTGTGCCCATGAGATGGTCGCACATTCTCTATCCTGGTCTGGAGCTCAGTACAAAATCTCAGGGGCTGCTGGGGCACAGATTGGGCCACAGTGGGAGAGGGAGGTGACTTTGAATCATTGCACTTTGCATCACATGGAAAAGATACTTTTACTGCTGCTCACAAAACCTAAACCTTGCCCTGTATGGCAAGAAATTCCCATTTCTTTGTCAGAGTGGACTTCTACACACACATGTTTTTTTTCTCCTTTTCCTGTTATCAAATGTACACATGATGATGAAAATAGCAGATTTCACTAGCAAGCAAATTGTTTCTTTACAGTGAATAATAGAAAAAAATTATAATTAAACATGCAGACAAATCATATGCTACTTTATGTATTATTGTATTTGATCAAGCAACCTTGATCAAATAATTATTTTTTGAAAAGCAGTACCTGTATAAATTTAGTTTGCTTGCTTTTTAAAGATAATTTTTATGCTTACTCAAACAATCTTTCACAAAGATCTGAGGGTTTTCATGAGTTTTCTTTTTTGCCCTTCCTTTTATACTTATTGAATACTTAATTCAGATCCATCTGCATCTTTATCCCGGGAGGTATCCCACTACTCTAGAATATCTTAGCTAAAATTGATGCTCGTAGAATAAAACAACAACAACAACAAAGAGAGAAAAGCCTGTCCATGTGTTTAACTTGACTGCTGCTTATTTTTCCACCTAAGTTTCAGATAGAAAGGCATTTTATACTTTATGGAATGCAATTTGTTACGGAGCATGGACACCATACTAACTTGTGCACCACAAAATAACAAGCTTGTATGAGTACAGGCAGGGCTGCTGTTTGTACTGCCAGATTCAAACTCTAAGTTAGATAGCTTTTGGCAGTGAAAGCACCTAGTCTGTTACTTATACACCAGTTAATCCTGACTTAGAAAAAAATGAAAGTCCATCTAGGGCCTTTAAAATCTTAGCTTAACTTTTACACTGTGCTAAGAGGTGATTTAGAGTATGTCACATTCAAGACTATAATTCCTCAAATCTTCCCACTGTTGTAGGCATTAGGTCTTAAAATGCTAACACTTTTTTTACACAAAAATTTAAGAATTAATACTGAGCCAAACTACAAAGCAACTTTTAGTGGGCTTGGCTCAAAATTTGTTCTATACTCACAAGAAGAGAAAGAAGGCAATTACTGTTGTCTGCTTTTTTAACAGAGGAACAAGGACTGCAGTGAAGAATAGCAGTGCAAAGGAAATAGACCACCCTATGTGGTTTGAACAAAGTTTAATATATATATATATATATCTGTGTGTGTGTGTGTTTAAATATGCTGGTAAAAAAAGGAACATAGTAAAAAGAATCCACACAGGTTTGTTAGGGGGTTTTTTTGAGGCAGAGAAACTTGTTTTATCTCATGGTGCTTTCTTGGTTTTCTTCTGTAGCACAGAGCAGTACTTCACTAGCTCAGCAGCCAGATTACATAAAGTCATTTTAGTAAGAAACAACATTCTCTTTGGGGACACAAGAGGCAACATGTAATCTGGTTCACAATACCATCTCTAATTCTCTTATCCTTAGGAAAAAAACCAACTAAACAAAATCTAACCATCATTTGGGGGTTTCCTTACAGAGATTTCTCAAATCTTGCATTTATTCATGTAATCCTTATCAATACATATTTTTAAAATATCACAACCTTGACTCCCTTTTCTAACTCCACTTTTATTATCACAGTATCTATTTTAATGGCTATTAAGCTACAATGTCCGTACCTTATCTTTGTCAGTTAATGTATCTAATTCCACCATCCCAGAGGGAATAAACCTGAAGCTAAAGCCTGCAATATATTATAGAATCAAGACCGCTTATGCAGAACAAACAGAGGATTTAGCTTGGATAAACAGCAGAGAGCTCAGTGTCTTTTATGTCCAGAGCTCAGGACTGGATGAAGAAAATGACTATAAATCATCCCTGTGAAACAACATAACATAAATGTTGTATGTTTATTTAAAACTTTATACAATCATTTATCTGGGCTATAGCTCAGTTTCAAAAAGTGGTCTGCCGTAATGAGGTACTGAGACTAGCAGTGATCAAGAGTAAAATGATATATAGTCTTCAACCAGAATTTGCTTATGGGAAGAATGGAAAGCACTTAAGCAGACACCAAGTATCTATAGCTAGTAGATCAAGCAGGAGGATAATGCAATAATAACAAAAACTTTGATAAATTTTTTCCTGTTTCTCTTCAAAATATCACATTTCTTGTAACGTGACATTGTTTTGAGAGCTAAGCAGCCAGCAATTTATGCCTAAATTTTCACACTTGAATAAAGACTGATTTGTTGTGAGTGTCCAAGGTATGACAGCTTGTTCTACCAGACTTAAATTGAGAAAGAGGCTAAGTCTTTGTCTGGCCTTGCATTCCAGGGAGAAGCACTCTTTAATATGTGCTGCTGGTTTTTTTTCTCACAGGAGCAAGCACTTCTGTGATTTCATGGCTCGCAATTGCTAATTTTCTTACTTCAGGAAATCTAAGAGCCACTGATTATATGTTTACCATCTAAAGGAGGCAGGCAAAAATATAATGCAGCTTTTCCTGCAGAAGGAGATTTTTCCCTGGAGTGCTCCAGAGGAGAGCCTGTAGGGTCCTAGAAGATGCCGGTGTTTGACCCCAGGGGTGCCCAAGCAGCCATCAGGTTCCAGGACAGGGTTTAGCCATGACATCCCAGGCAGGACTGGTGCACCTCTCATGATGTGTGGGCATGCTCTGGCACACAGCAATTCCCAACACAGCACTTTTTACTTTGCATCTCCATGTCATTCCAGCAGATCTTCCTCAGTGGAGAAGATTCTGTGTTCTGTGGCACAGTAGGTCCCACCCAGCACTTGGCAAAATATTTTTGGCAGTGGCAGCTTCTGCTGTGACAGCAGGCACTGTCCCTCTCTCAAGGTGCTGCATGCAAAGGTTTTCAACTCTGCCTGACAAATCTCCCATCTCTCTGACAGTGCATTTGGACCCCAAACTCCGTAAGTTTTCATTTCCTCCAGAGATGATCTGGTGGCAATTTAAAGCCTGCTCTCTATTACCAAATTAATGTTTATTTAAGCCCTCTCTGTTACTAAATTAATGTTAATTAAGCTGCTCTATGTTACTCTAGCAGTATTATTTGATTTTGCAGGACTATGGGTCTATTTGTTAGTCACTAAAGAATTAACCATCAAAAAAATAGTAAATCAAGTCACACTAATTTCACCTAGATATTTTGATTTATTTTGTGGTCCATGAAGATGGGGGCCTGCAGAGATGGGGCTGACTGAAGCTCTATATCTCCTGACAAGAACATCAGAGGTGAAGCCTTCTTCCCCATTTCCCCTCTACAGTTGACAGCACCCTGTAAAACAGTGCTGTAAAGAGCACAGAGTCATAAATACTTCTATGCCTATGCAGCTCCGGATGTTTTCAAGCAAATATATTTATTATGTCAATAACTATAAAAAAAAAGATTACTTATTCAATAATTCATAATGGTTTCAGAGCTGCTGGAGGCTAATATGGCTCACTTTACTTTAGGTAACTTATAAATGTAGATTATTTTCATGACAGACTGAAATTACTTTCTGGTGAATATTTACTTGAGCTTTAATTTTCTTATTAACCCAACATGTACTAGAAAAGAAGATGATGGTGCTGCTGTCTTTCTCATGCTGCTCTCCCAGATGAGACACTTCTCTGAGAAGTGTTTTGTGGAAGGAAGGTGTTAAAAATTCGTCCATGCCGTCAACACCAGAGCAAACTCTTGTGGGTTTTTTTGGTAGTTAAAACTGTTTTGTATTTCCAGCATCTGGTTTTAAACAAACAACTCTATGAGAAATAGGGAGGGCTGAGCCACTGCTCTACCCACAAGAACTTCTCCTGAGCCCTGCAGCAGCTCTTGCACAATGCCCATGTTCCCAGGACAGCCTTGGCAGAGCTGGAGCATCCTTTGTGGCCAAGGCACCTGAGGGAGGGATGGGATGGCAAGGGGAAGCTGGGTGACAAGATAATGGGTCAGGCACATCAGGCACTCCCATATCCTGAGGGATGCAGGACACTGCCACCATCAGACCCCTCCAAACTTCATCCACATGGGATAATTGCCTGATCCTGGTCTGTCCATTACTTGCACATGGCACTTACTGAAACAGAAGTGGCATCAAAAATCCTAAAAAATTATTTAAATGGCTCTGGAGTTTTCCCCCTCAGAGTAAGTAAAAGCTGGGATATCTTCTGGAGAAAAGGAGCAGAGAAGGGGCAGGAGGCAGCAGGAGGAGGAGGGACCCCCCCTATGTCCCTACGGCAGGCTGATTTCCTTCTCTTTTTCGCTAGGTGAAATATGACATTCAAGATACTCTGTTAAGAATGTGTCTATATCCCAACAATCAAAACATTTTAAGTGAGAGCTACTGTGATGGTGCTTGAACTATCTGAAGAAAACATTTATTGTACACACAGGAAAACTTAACCGGAGCAAGTTTAGGGTGGCTTTTCTAGCTTGTTGTTTGAAGTTAAATTTTACAAGCTAATGGCTTTTGAATTTACTAATGTCTTTTCCACAATGTCTTTATATCAACCAGGACACATCTATTCTATACTTCTTCAACATGGAATTGTTTTATTAATTTAATTTTGCACATGCAAGAAATATGCAAGCACGGGAATCCATAAATACAGGCACATTAAAAATAAACCTTGCCGTAACACCAATAAAATCTAGCAACAAATATTTGAAAACTTGAACTCTGTACAAATATGCAAGAAATCCACTTGGAGCCTGTTTAGAGCCAGTTTCTGGGCAGAGAAGGGTGATAGGGGAGTGTGCCCGAGGCCGTGCGCCCCTGGCTAGAGCTGGGCTTGTCCCCACATGGCAAAGCCGCAGGGAGGGTGTGCCACGGGCACCCTCCCTTCCCAAAGCCATGCTGCCACACCGAGGGCTCCACTCCCCAGCCTGCCTGCTGCTCACCCCACGCCAGCGTGGACAGAGAGCACCCGCTCTCTTTAATCACTTAAGGAGTTACTTATGATATGCAACTAAATATTTAGTTGTGCAGAGGACAGCTTGTCACAGACAGCTTTGTTGCTAATGTATACAAATGCTGGTATGGCACTGGCTTCCTCCCTGCGCACACAGAGCTGCACACACACTGACCACAGCCTAAATAAGCTGATTTATTTGTTTCAGTTATTTGATAAGTGCATCATACCTCAAACCCTACGAAACCACTTTGAGAGGATTATAAGTTTTATGATGTGAAAAGATTACTCTGAGTGTGCTGGGCAAAGTTTATATTCAGAGACTGTGCAGGAGGCATTCACAGAGGCTGGAGAACGAGGCTTGATAGATCAAAAAGGGATTTTCTTTGTTGCTGCACCACTTGCTGGATTTTTTTCTTTCTCTTTTCTTCCATTAAAAGAATGGCCCTGGCAAGCCCTGGATTTGCTAACCTTGTGATGCTCCTCTGCCTTACACTCAACAACGGGAATTTCAGGATCTACACTTATTTAAAAATAAGAAGCCATCATCTCACTGGCAAATGAAGAGAGGGGAGAGCTGAGTCTGGGGGTTACCTGTAAAATGTGTCTGTGAGGCTTATCCTGAGCCGGGAGTGTGGGGAGAGTGGCTCAGCCCAGTTTCCCTCAGGACTCCCTGAGTACACCACTCCCAAGCACAGGGCCCCAGGGAGGCTGGAGCAAACAGGGCATCTGTAGAGATGCCAGGTACTCACCCAGTCTTTAGGAGGGCTGTCCCATCACCCTTCCCCATGGTGAGGACCAGCATCCACTAGCTCCAGTGCAGCTGAGGGTCCAGAGTGGTCAGCAGGTAAGGGGAGAGTTGAGAACAAGGCTTGGCTTTGGCCTTGAACTGACAATGTTGTGCTCACCTTGTATGGCTTTGCTGGGCTTGACACTTATATCCTGACATGGAAGAGAAGAGAAAATAATTTAGCCTTTTTACCCTTAATGTTTAATGTTAGACAGCTCAGGGAATAATTGTAAATACGAGGGAGGAACAAAACCACTGACGTATGTTTCCACCCATTCTTTTTAAAAGAATGGTCTTGCCACAGCAATTGTTAAATACGGTGCTCTAAAATTCTTGTATTAACAGGGAAATGTGGATTAACTGGGCAACACAGGAAAGAAAACAGGAACAGCAAGTGGAGGTAGTGCACACAGCATCATAGAAGGCTGCTGACCTCAGAGGGCTTTGCTCAGGTGCTGGGGCAGCACTCAGGGAGGGTGCCTGGGGGTGCTGCTTTCCCACAAAGTCCCCTGGGTCCTGCCTGACCTCATCCCCTCTGTCCTGGCTGCATCACAGTGGGATGCTATTACCCTCCCCCCCTACCTCCCTCATCACATGATTGGGCAGTGCTGCCCCATAGAGCTCTATTAAAAAATGTGCTCGTGCCCAGCACTGCACAGTCCACAGTACTCTGCTGTTACTAAAAAAGCATTTATATTATATTCTGTCTCCTGTGTCTTTCATAAGGGAGTTTTTATGTGTCACCAGAAAACACTGGGTAACACACTTTATTAGCCTCATGATACTGTGGCCCATCAATACTTGTCGAGGCCTGATGAGATCATGCTACAATTGTTAATCAGAGCAAAGGAAGGAGGTGGAGTAGTGGGAAATACCTTTAGGAAAGAATCAATTAGAGAGAACAGTACTGCAGGTAAGCATGAGATGTGTTTTCCAGTGTAAAACAGCCGGCAGCTGCTCAGCCCATCACTGAAGTTTAAACATAACTTTCATTTAATAACAAACATTCTTTTTTTCAAGGAGAGAAGAAACACTGCATTAGCAGAACACGCTTGTGATCACTGCATGGCTCTTTCAACCATTATCAGCCTCCTTAAGACCCATTATTTAGGAAAGTACTTAATTGCACAGCTGGCTTTAAACAGATGGGGTGTTGCTGGGATAGTCTCATTTATTCTTTGTTAGACTAAAAGGTTTCAGCTTAAGAGGTTGCCCAGCACAGCTCAGCATTGATTACTCACTTGGAAGGGTGCTCTTGACTTGGGTTTTTCCTCTTCAGTGAGGACCCGTTTCCTGGAGAGGGATGTGGATTAATTTTTACTTCTTTGCATCTTCGTAAAAACTCAGAGCAAAGGCTGAGCCTGCTGCCAAAGTGATCTGAGTGTCAGATCACAGGGGAGGTGAAGGATATGGTGAGACCAGTGCCGCCATGCAGTGACCACCAGGATGTATTTAAGCAGCGTGGCTCCAGGTGATGTTTGGTCTGCATAGCCTGCTACTGTTTGGTACTGAGAGTGCCCAGCTCCTCTCTGCTGTATTTTTCATCCTGCCCAGGGTCAGAGGAGGATAAGCTTTTTGTGACAGAACTGTGGAGATTGAGTGGTCATATGACTTTTTCTAGGACTGCAGTAGAAGTCTGCAGCTCCAGTGATCACCACTCATCCCTCCAAATTCTTGCTTGAGTTCCTAGGAGGACCCTTTAGATTGTGGTCAGTGTGAAAAGCCCAAGATACTTTGGTGACACTTGGGGTGAAAACCATGGAATTTACAGAAGATGTTTTGCCCACCTAGGTGAGAATGAAACACGAGAATGAAAAAAGTTCAGCGGTTTCCATCCCTCAAAGTAATGCAGACCAGGCTAATGACACATGCCAGGCTGATTGCTCAGTGCTACCAGCATAGGTAGCACTTTGTCTGGTTTAAGAAGTACAAATATCTGTAACTTAGACACTCCTTACTGATTTGGTGCCTAGTGGAGAATTTCAGGAAAAAAATGAGGAAAGAATCAGATCAGACCCTGGTAACTCATACTGGCAGAGTGCTTGCAACACATCTCCCCATACTTTTCCAAGGATACAAATAAGAATGAACTTTGCATGTCTGGGACCAGCCATCCTTTAATAGGAGAAACCTAGAAATCCTATTGCATTATTAGTACAGCAAGGTCCTACTCTATTAATTTGGTTCCTAGGGAAGTTATGTTGAGAAACAAATGAGTCCTTAACAGTCCTAGCAGAACAAATACAGAGAAATAAGCAGTAAACCATAATACCTCCTCAACCAGCTGAATATTTCAGAGAGTCCCCAGAGTTATTTTAAGAAATTCTCATAGACAATCCTTGATCTGAGCTATGTCAGCACTTCTGAGAGATTCCCTAAGGACTCGTGGCAGGAGGTACCTAATCCCTGGTTAATAAGGTCTCTATCTTTACAGCACAGTGAATGGGCTCTTATGAATGTTAGACACAGCACCAAACTTGGGCTTTCATTAGAGGGTAGAAGTAGGTTGGGGTTTTTTAGTGCATTTCTCCCAGTTTAAATTAAGTACATGAACAGTGTAAGATACAGTAAGTATAAAGAGAGCAAGAAATCTCAAAAACAAAATTCCAAGTGAGAAAACCCCCACACCACCAAAACAAAGCACCAAAAAAACCACAAAACAGAACAAAAAACCCACTAGAAACAGGAGGGCAGCAATCATGAATCAGCAGATGCTTTTACAAGCCAAACATGTTTAGTTTTACTAAAAGGCGCCTTCCTGAACTACTGACCAAGGGAATAGAAATTCCTCAATGAGATGAAAATATGATTCCCTGTGACCTCTAGGAGCTGCTTATGTTGCTGGGTATCTGAACTCTCTTCTGCTCTGAAAAGAACTGGGAGTCTGCATTTAACAACAGCAATCTTATTCCACGGCTCTTCTAGAACAGAGGTACTGTCAAAAGCATTCCTGTGTAAGTCCTGATGTATGTGATGACTACACTGGATACGGGGACAACAAAGCTGTTTAAAAGTATAAATTTACTGTCCATTGATTAGCACAATTCCTGCAGGCCTCATGAATTTTTTTTTTTAATGGATATCAGGTACAAGAACAAAGCTGAGAAATCAAATGCAAATCTGCTTTGCTCAGGGCAAAATTCTGAGTTCATAGTTTACTTCTATGCCTTGTAGAAGTACTGCAATTGACAATGCATCTGATAAATGGGGGAAAAAAGTCCTAAATATTTCAGTTTTGGTGGAATATTTCAGTTCAGAAGGGACCATTAGATCATGTAACCTCATTTTTGTTTATCAGAGGGCTTTCTATTTAATCTAGCTGTAGTTGGATAGGACCCAGTGGCCCCTTTGGCTGGAGAACACTTGCCTTGACTCAACCATATCTCCCAGAAACATTCTCAAGCTTAATATGAGGACATGGGTTTAGGCACTAAGCATCCTGCCTGCCCACATGCAAATCCTATGTATCCCTGCCAGGTTGATGGGAGGAGAACTCTTCAATAAGTCTGACAGGGCCAGATCCTGAAGCAGCCAGCAGGAGGGAGAAAATTTCTCTAAACCCATTTGCAAACAATTTTCACTGAACACTTCCGTAAACCTTCTGGGCTCTGTAATTCAACACTGGCTTTGAGCTCCAGCCTTTTATTGGCAGTGTATCTTGGCTTGATCTCATGCCTCCAATGCTAAAAGCCAAGTTTTGGAAATTAAACTGTTGGGTTGACTACGGGTTAGATACACTCTCAATCCAAGTACAGCAGTCCTTGAATATGTTTGTACTGATTTACAATGAAATCAGTCTTTCAATCTTTTTTTTGGTCAGTTTTTCCTCTTTTTCTATCAGAATTAATAATAAAATCAGTTCATTGAAACTGCCTTGCTTTCTGTTGAATTCTGGAGTCCTTATGGACATATGTGGCTCTGGCTGTTGTAAGACTGGTGTTTCCAGTGCTTTTAGGTAATTCCCCACTCCCAATCCCTCTCATGGCAAACAAGTATTTGATGTGAATAGAGCAAAAGGCGATGGGGAAAAATAAGACTGTGCAATGGAGACATACTTTAGGAATCAGATAGAGATGGAAAGAGTAAAAAGGAAAGATTTCATCCATATTCTTCTCGATAAGCAGTGACAAGGCATGATAGTTTTTTATTTAGGTCTTGCAGTTTCCTTGTCATAGGCAAGAGAACCTGGTAAGATGAAGTTTCAGTTTAACTTAGTTTTGGATTTAATACTAAGAAATCTTCACACGATTTTGTTTTATCATCTCTGGGCCTCATGTGATGCTTCACTCTTGTGTTTCCGTGTGTTCTGCTGCTGCCATACAGTGACATTCACTTTTCATTTTGTCCTCCTCATGGACAAGAGGTGAATTCTTTGTTCCCAGGTCTCAAGGCTACTGAGCATACTGGACTTTCTGTGCCCTTGAAATAAAATGCCGACAAGATACAAACAATAAAAGATTTGCCACCTGTGTCAGGGGGTAAGGGTAATTTAAGTCAAATAGAAGATATATGTATATATGAAATATGTATATGCATTTCTGAATTTCTTTTTTTTACTGGCTTGTGTTATTCCCTTCATTTTTGCCTGACTAATAATACAATACTGTGTTAGTTTAAAGCTAACTTAGGAAACTATGTAGCATAAGGGACTCATAACTTTGTATTCTTCTGGGAACTTGCCTAGACACTCAAAGTGTTCCCACAATAGGTGGACTAAGTGTTTGCTGGTGAGACATCATATGGCAGCTTTGAGATGTCTATCACTCATCATACCAGTTTTCTAATTTTTTCCTTACAATTCACTATATCTCTTGGGAAAGTTTACCTTGGAAAACTGTTGTGGGAGTAGAATGAAATGTTTTGATCTGGTAAATGGAAATGTGAAGTTGTGACCACTTTCCTCACCCTAAATACCACAGAAGCTCAGCACAGCTCTCCACAGTCAAACATCCTCATCAACCAGACAGGTGCTGTTTTACTTTTGCACTCTCTTGATCCAGGATGCGTTTGCATTTCTCATTTATGTTTCATCTTCCATTTGGGAAGCATTCTTTCACAAATATTTGCAGAGGCTGTGCCTAGTAGGATCATTCAGGCAGCTGTTGACCATAGTGTCACAGGGACAGGAATACATCCTTGGAAAAAAATTCATGCACATTTGTGTGTGCACAAACTTATGCACTCTTCCTCACAGCCCTTCTTCCCTCTGCTGCTCAGAAACCCTGCACCTACAGGGGCACACATGGACACAGTGCATGTGCAATGATAGAATGTCACTGAAGCTAAAGTTTAACTTCCTCATATGAATAAAACTAATGGTGCTATTTAAATACAATAAAAACATGCAGAGCTGCACTGCCAAGTTGTGCAAGGTCACATTGCAATGTGTCGGCTGTAAAGATTTCCAAGGAGCCTGTTTTCTTGAGTAATAGCAGTTGGAGAAATGCACTTATCTGAAGAATGAGACTGTTATAGGTTTCTGTAAATCAAACCCTAGCCAAAGAGCAGTTCCTTAATATCCATTTTCCACTTCAGCCCTTTGACTGTGGCACACACACTGGACTAAATCCTGCCCAGCTCACATAAACAGCCTGCTCAAATCGATGCTGACATGACTGACACTGTGTAAAAGCAGGAGATAGGTTGAGTAACTCCATGCAAGTAGGAATAGAAGAGTTTGGTGCTTTCTGCACATCAATATTGGAAGTGAGACCAGTCCCAAATTTCTCTTCTAGATGGGATCAAGCCATATAAGGTTCCAGTTAAACCAAGCTTGTGGGAAGTGATGTAAATTTGAGGGACTGAATCACAAAAAAGCAGTGGATCCACAGCTGCCACCTTTTGGGGTTCTATCACATCTCCTGCACTCTCAGGCGATGCACACCATTAGTGGGTGTCCTTGGGGTTCACAATGGGTGATCACTGAAAACTCTTCAAGGTGCTTTTTGAGGTGGCTCTAAGTATTTTTCCCTTTAAATTCCTGCTTGTGGTTGTCAGCACCAGGGAAATGAGGCTCCCATCCAGCACAGCTTCTTGCCACAGGTATGCATGAGACTGGCTCAGTTTCCTCCTGTTTGGGGAATATTTGGGCATGTTAAAAACAGCTGCTTTGGGGGATCCCCTCTTGTGCAGAGCTACCACAGCAGTAGGTGTCAGCAGGGAGGTGGTGGGGCAGGGTACTGTGTGAGCCCCCACAGCCAGGGGCTGCCTGGGGAATGGGAGACGGCTCCTGGCACCACACTGCTCCCCAGCACGGCACCCAGCGCCGCACCACGGCATGTGAGGCTGCCTTCCCCGCCAGCCAAGAACACCGGCATCTGTAAAGTGTTTTTTACAGATTCTATTAAACATTATTATTCACAGGAAGCCTTAGAAAAATCTAACACTACATTCACTTCTAAGGTATAATAGATGTAAAGTCTTTTTTTTAAATCATTTTAATGTGATCATTTGTTGGGCCTTAGGGTAAAATTACGTTTCACAGCTCCCTTGTTCCCATGCTATGTTAAAAAAGAGATTGATGTCTGAAATTTCAACTGTATTTGTCTTACGAATTTGTCCGACTCCCTGGAGAATAATTGTCTCATATCATTTGAAGGCTGGTAATTCCTTTGGAATGACCTCTGTGTTATAATTACAGCAAGAGTACTAGCATGTAGCTAGGCAAAGTGAAAGTTAATGTTCTTGGTTTCTAGCTTTGTTATTTTTATTAAACTGTTCCCCTTTAAAAGAAATACCTGGAGATATGGACTCTTACTCAAAAGGGCTTTTTGCAGATAACACAAAATGTCATTTTTCCTGCAAAACACTTACATGCATTAACAATTATCTGAAGGTTGCAATGTGTTCTTAAAGTCATGTGCATTTCTGGAATATATTAGAAGAATTGGAGACTTCAACATGTCTTTTGCCTCAGGATTATTTATTTTATCCCACTTCAAATGTTTTGAAATTTTTTGAATATATATTCAGCCATGGCTCATGTCGTTTTTCTATCATGATGTGGGATTGAACTGAGAATAACCTAAATATACCTTCTCCTTAGGAAAGAAAATCCTGCAGAGCTGGGAAGAAATCTAGAGAAAACTGGTGAGCAGATCAAAAGGCATAGAGAATTAGATAGGCACTTGCAGAAGTAACAAGAAAGAGGATGCAATTCAGCGTATGGCTTTGTCCTGTTTGTGTTGGTCTCTGTGGACCATCAGCCCTGAGTCTGAGCCATGCCAGGGCTGCATGAGGGGGTGCAGAAAGAAAACCCTCCTTGCAGCCCTGGGGGCACTCTCACTGACGTGCAGGCACTGGGATGTAGAATTACTGTTACCATTACAACGATTTACATGCTCGAAACCTGTCTGCCTCGGCAAAGTGATAAATACCTCAAAATATTATACATTATAAGGCCTATTCCATTCTTGATTTACAAGGTCAATTGCCTATACTAACCTCTCTTAATGTTGGTGGGAATTTATTTTATAAATTTTCAGCACACCCAGAAAGGATATGGGAGTTAATCTGTCGTGATTCTTCTCTCTAGGGGCAGGACCAGCATCTTACTTCCATCAACCATAGTTCTTACCCACATTTTTGGGTGATATTTGAAGGTAAAAATGTGGTTTGGTGAGTGGGATGGGGATGCATGCTTCATTTAAAAAGAAAACATAGACTCTGCTTAATACATTTATTGCATTATAGTTCTAAAATGGGAACATTTATCATTTGTTATACTAATAGCTGAGATATTATTAGTGTTTTTTTTTAGCCTCTGCCCACTGTGAAACTATGATATCTTACAGTGGATTTTCATTATTTATTAGTGGATAGGTTTTCAGGCATGTTATGGCCTTAGACCAGCCCAGTTATAGCTCTGAAACACTGGAGTAGCCCATCTTCATTATTAAGAGATACGTATCTATAACTTTTTAATAATGACTACAAAAAAGTGACACTCCATCTTTTGTACTCTCTTGAACAATGTCCTTGTTCAATGTCCTTGAACGACGTTTTCCTTTGTCCAGTGAGCAAAAAACCAAAACTGAGACTTCTGAAACCAGCTGATGAATCTTTAGGGATAGTCCATATGACCCTGCACTCGCAGGCAACAAGAAAGTTTTGATCCTTCTTTCAGCAGCTGAGCTCATCTCTATTTTTCCTTCATATTTTCTGATAATTCTAGAGGGCTATGCCTGGTTTCTGAGCTAGTAACAGCAATATAAAATTTCATATTTTTTGGCTGATTTAAAGCATATATGCTTTTTGTTAACTTAGAACAGGAGGGGCTCAAATTCATGTCATAAATGGCCTAGAACACTCACAAATGTATGGGCATAAAGTCACTAAAAATAAAGCTTCCCGAACTTCTTTTAGTTAAATGACTTGATATATTTGTAAAGCAGTCTTGCATGGAGGCAGTGTGGTGACAGAATTAAAGGAAAATGAGAAACTTTGTTGAAGCTTAATGAGAATTAATGTTTTGGCCATTGAACTTGATGGATATGTTGGAAAAATAGTTAAAGTGCTTGCTGTGTTAATGTCAGCTGACATAACAATTGTTTCCAGAGAACCAGACTTCTGAATCCTCATATAAAGCACTGGGGAACTTGAACAACACAAAAGAATGTAAGGTTTGGAGAGAATGGGGGCAGGGGAAGGAAAGAAAAACATTATATAAGTTTAGCTACTTCCAGCTCATTTTTCCCCATTGAAATAATGAACATAATGGTGTCTCAACAGCAGTCCAAACCAAGTTTAGAGAGAGCTTCAGGAGTGCTATCTTAAGCACAAGAACCATCCCGTGCACTTACCAAGCTGCACCGAAGAGTCTTTAATTCATGTCTGTAATCCCACATTGAAATGAAAACTGGTTTATAGGAGGAAAGGTAATAAAAACCTTGGGGAAAAACCTAATCTCTTGACTAGCTGAAGAGTGCTCTCCTCACTGAACGCAGAGGACCCAAAAGCAGTGCCAGAGTCTAGTGCTGTGTGTGCACAGCAGGGAGGCAAAAAGACAGCCCTGACCTTTTTCCACAGCACAGGCCCACCACTACCCTGCTCAGTGGAGATGGAGAAAGCAAGAAGTATCCTCAGTGCTTGCAGCCTTGGACCCAAACACTCCACTGCTCTGAAGTTTTCAGTCTTCATCTGTGCTGTGCTTCAGCACCCAGGCATCAGCTATGCCCCAGGGGCCCCTGATGGCTCCCAGAAATCTCACACCCTTTGTAAACTCCTTTCTGCAAGGAAATTAATCTTCTTTTTTTTTTTTCTTCTTCCTAAGTGCATCATATAATTCAAGATGCTACAGAACAACTTTATTTGGTCTGGATCAGCTGGTGTTTGAGCTGGCAACAGCCCACAAAGGTCCTCTGCCATAGTTATCATGTTGCACACACTCATTAACCTCCCTGTATAAAATAATGAGTAGAATATGCACAACATTACCAGTTTTTCATAAGTTCAAAACCCAGAAGAACCCACAAATCACCGGAGGAAAAGTTTACAGCACTGGGGTAAATTGGAGGACACAACTATTGCTGTGCCAATACAAAAAAAAAAAAAAAAAGCCTTTTCATTGTGAATACAGATGTAAAGGTCCTCTGCCATAGTTATCATGTTGCACACACTCATTAACCTCCCTGTATAAAATAATGAGTAGAATATGCACAACATTACCAGTTTTTCATAAGTTCAAAACCCAGAAGAACCCACAAATCACCGGAGGAAAAGTTTACAGCACTGGGGTAAATTGGAGGACACAACTTATTGCTGTGCCAATACAAAAAAAAAAAAAAAAGCCTTTTCATTGTGAAGACAGATGTGTTCATTTTCACACCACACATGCACAAAAACCCATCCTGATGGCTTCCCATAAACTGGAGACTTATCAATGGAAAATGAAAGAAGATGTACTATGTCTACCTTCTTTCCCCCTCACATTTTCTGAAGCCATGTAGAAGCCTCCATGTCATTTGTTTGGAATTCTCCATGTATCAGGGCAGTGAGGGGATCTAAACAACATACTTTGTGCAAAGAGGAGCTCTGTAGCTCTTGCTTCAACTCCAATGTTCAGCTCTTGTTATCCAGCACAGCTGGGAAAGGGGTTTTGATGGAATGACCCTTGGTTCCCACCCACTACTTGGGCTGTGATAGTCAAGATTGTTCTTCCAGTCTATTTCAGTGACTGCCAGAGGCAGCTGAGAATCATTGAGAGGTATAAAATGTCCTTACTGCATATTTTCTGAAAAGCCTGACCCAGTAAGGGCAAATTTTCCATTATAGACTTAAAGTTTAGGTTTTAAAGCTTTGCTGGTCCCCACACAGGGCAACTCTGTAGGCTGCTAGACTCCCAGTGTACATGTTGCTTGCATATAAGGTACTTCCATCAATTTTAAAGCAGCCAGCTTCATTCTTGAAAATGCTTAAATAGCCACAGATTGTATTTCACAAGATAACAGCTCTGGTTAGTCCCAACTGCATATATGTTGCTTAGGTCACAGAGAGTGTTGGCTGTTTCTAGAAGAGCAAGAGTGATGACCCTGGTAAGGACAGGCCTGTCAGCCTCACCTAAGTTACTGGTAAAATTATGGAGAAGATTATTCTGGTAGTTACTGAAAAATACCTGAAAGAGCTGATTGTCCTGCTCTGCTGTGCACTCTTATGGCCTAACCTTCAGTATTGTGTGCAGTTTTGGGCACCACAATATAAAAAAGACATTAAGCTGTTAAGAGTGTCCAAAGGAGGGCACGAGGATGGTGAAGGGCCTTGAGGAGAAGCCGTGTGAGGAGTGGCTGAGGTCACTTGGTCTGTTCAGCCTGGAGAGGAGGAGACTGAGGGGAGACCTCACTGCAGTTACAACTTCCTTGTGAGGGGAAGAGGAGGGGCAGGCACTGATCTCTCTTCTCTGTGGTGACCAGTGACAGGACCTGAAGGAATGGCCTGAAGTTGTGTCAGGAGAGGTTTAGGCTGGATATTAGTTAAAGGTTCTTTCCCCAGAGGGTGGCTGGGCACTGAACAGGCTCCCCAGGGAAGTGGTCACAGCACCAGCCTGACAGAGTTCAAGAAGAATTTGGACAATGTTCTCAGGCACATGGTGTGACTCTTGGGGTTGTGCTATGAAGGTCCAGGAGCCAAATTTTGATGATCCTTATGGTTTGCTTTTGACACAGGATATTCTATGATTGTATGATTTTTGAGCCCCATTGCAAACCTCATCTTAGAAGGGTTCACCTGCCCTGGCTCCATCTTTTCCATCTTTCCTCACATAGAAAACATGAGAAAAACATGAGTCTCTTTCCTTACATGGGAAACAGATTGCTGGCAGACCAAACCCTACAGCAGCCTTGCAGCAATTCCACTTACCAAGGAGAACATCATTTCTGTTTGGACAAGGC
>NW_008236932.1:1704507-1710936 GCF_000691975.1 Corvus brachyrhynchos | reverse complement strand
AGACTGTGCGCCCCCCAGGCTGCCATTAGAGACTCTCCGAAGGGAAAAGTTTAGGAACAATTTATAATTTATACACCAGATCATAGAGCGATCATAAAGCTTTCATCAGTCAATAAAACAGGCTTTCCTTTTCATAAAAAAAAGCTCTCAAACTTTTTTGTCTTATAAAAAGAATATTGATGCTGGAAACCTGAAAACTTCATCTGAACTTTTATTTTCTCTGCTTCTCTTTTCATTTCCTGTTTTTCTTTTCTTTCTATGTGGTGAGTGCTTTCATGAGAGCTTTAATGCTTCTTGATCCACTTATGGGTGAGGTGCCTCAAATAACACCTCCATGCTGCCTATCTCTGATTTTTACCAGCAGGTCACCAGGCAGCCATGACGTCTTAGAAGTTGTGAGAGGGATGTCATCTTCTGTCCCCTGCATCTTCCAAAGGTGAGGAAGAACACAAGATTAGGTGGGGAAAAATATTTCACTTCCAACTCGTCTACCGTTTTTAAGGCTTCTTGAAAGAGCATCATGAGAGTGGCACACACTGAATGACCTTCTTGCTGTCCTGGCAAGGAAAACATTCTTTCTGTGAAGTGCTTGCGCCAGCATAATCATAGGGTACTTCAGCCAAGATCCAGAGCAGGTGCCATATTTTTCCATTTCAGTTAATTTTTCCTTCACAGTTGGGAATCTGAAGCCAGTTGCCACTCCTGACTGAGCCCCACCTTGACTCATGCTGCAGGCTGCAAAACTGCTGGTGTTTTCACTGCTGAGGCTGAAGCCCCAGCACTGGGCACAGGGTGCAGGTATTGTGACTGTCTTACTGCATGAAGGCAGTATTCAGGAAATATTTAGCTGTGTTTTCCCAATGCTTATGCTGGCTAAGCTTTTTTAAAATTTAAATCTTTATTTTTGGAAGAAAGGCAGTGTTTATGCCTGTTTGTGTTATACACAGGGGTTGAGTGTCTTCTATTAATTGTCAACACTCAAATATTAATACAGGCAATAATGATAGGAAAGAATTACAGCTGTTTTCCCCAAGCTGGTGCTGCATAGGTAAGGCAGACAACCTTTCATATGATTTGGTTACTGTATTACACTCATTTACCATTTGTTGACACATGGGTATTTCAGCACAAATCCTACTGTAAGTTTTGATCGCATAAATATTTTGAGTCTATCTGTCAAGAAGATATCTGAAGAAAATCAGAAACACAGAAAAAAAAAGGAAAAGAGAAAAATTAATCACATAACTTATTTGCAGTGAATAATTTTGTCCCCTCCGTCTCTATCTCTGTGCAGGTAATACTGCACAGCAGCTGACAGCTCTGGATTGGTGACAGTCAGGAAATCAGTTCTCTACACCATTGTCCTCTTCCCATGACTCAAACTTTTACAATTTAATAGTAAGGTATTTTAAATTATTGCTGGACAGTTGATTGAAAGTTGCTGTACCTGTTTTCAAAATGTTGTAAGTAAAAATTGATGTGATTTTGAAAATGGAAAACTATTGTAAGAAACTCTTTAGCATCAAGAGAGCTTCCTGGACTATGGCCATAAGCTGCATTTGCTCAAGTCAATTTTGCATTAATCAGTGTGCCTTGAAGATTACATCCTATGTTTTTTTATTTACTGGGTCATATATTTTAAAAAGTGCCTTTAAGTGTTTTGATGAAACACATTAAAAATCCACTGTAATGCCTAGGTGGCTGACAGTCTTAATATATAGCAGGTACCTTTGCCTTTGCAGTTTAAATAATCTGGAGGAGATGCTTCATTATTTATTTTTAAATTTTATCACCAGAGATCTGTAATATCTGAAAATGAAATTTATGGTACTTGTCTCCAATATCTTCAAAAATACTAATGAAGGTTTTCCAGTCGCTCAACCACAAAATAAGACTTTTAAATGAAGTTTTCCAGCTAGAAATTACATAAAAGATCTGATGTTCTTTTACACTACCAGGAGAGCATGAAAATTAACCCTGGCTATCTTTTTATGGCCTATACAGTCCACAGAAATAGTAGTGTAACATTTAGTGAAATGGCAACAGTCAGGCCATGGTGTATTCTGATTTTCCAAATATTCACAGGTCTGATGTTTTTTCTATATCCTGTCTAAACATTTTGGTCACAAAATGGACTTTTCACAACAACCAGACTTCATCTGAACTTCCAAGTTTTTTGTGAAGAAATTTGGCTATTGTCCTACCAGCAGAAAGAAAGATTTTGTAGTCTCACTTCTACTGCTGGGTGCAAAGGTGAGTACATGAATAAAGATATCAGGGTTCAACCCTCCATTCTAAGTTAAGTGTGTGCAGGCAGACACATGTCGTCTTCAACAGACAAATGGCAGTCATGAAAGACAAAGCAGTGTGCATGTGCTGCTTTAGGCAGTAAAAAGCTCTTGACACCGCACATTGGCACTAGCCGGTGGTGCTTCAGCACAAATCTCCTGTGCCCTGGCTGTGGAGGGAAGAGCTCCCTGCCTTACCCTGACCAGGAAGAAAGTAAACTTTCTGCTTCAGACTGCAAGCTGCAGACACATGGAGACGCCTCCCAACAGAGCCTTGGAATCTCTAGGGGCATGGAAGAACTGTGTGAACATGGAAGAGAAGCAAGAGCAGCAGCCATGTTAAGAGAGGAGTACTTCAATCACTCTTTAATAGGAATCCAGACAGTTGTTTTTTTCAGGGCTCTCTAAAACAACATTTTTGCAGGGAGGAGACCAACCCAAACCCCTGCAGTAAGAGCTGCCTTGTTCACGTTCTGGAACTGCCTGTCTGCTGAGCTGAACTCCTGTGGGGAGGAAGCCTTCTCCTTCAGTGGGGCCTCCATGGCAGGAAGAAAGGATGGTTGTAGCAATTCACACATTCTGGAGGCCAGGATGAAGGGACCGAAGCTGTGAATATGAATATTCACCAAAGTTATACACACAGCTAAATGCAAAGGACTGGCTTCAGCTCAGTCTAGGATTTGAGCACATATTTTGTTTCAATGCTAGTCTATCCAAACTAATTTGTTAATCTCTAGTAATTTTGCCCAGTGGGCCCCATCTCACAGTTTTTATTCTTTATTCAGGCTATAAGCCCATTGACCTCAGTAAAAGCTGTGCCAGGATAAAGATTGAATGAGGACCACAGGATTCAGGCTGAATATCTTGAATACCATTTAGATACGATTTCCTATGTAAAAATCTCCAAATTTCTTTAAATAAAATCACAGAGAAGTGGGAGGATGATAACAACTTCTGTGACATGATTCAGTATAATCACTTCTCAAATGTAGACATGAGGTAGAAGATAGGAAATGAACCTTTTGAAAGAAATGCAGCCTCTGTAACATGCTGGGAGTGGTCAGTGGGTAAACAAGTTCTGGCAGTGGTAAAGTTATGTGAATACACAGGAATTATTTAGTACTTTCCTCTGACTAGAAGCAGGACCACACACATACAGGCCTGTCACAAACATATATGTAGGGAATGATGACTCCAGTTCATTACATTTAGTGGGATTCCGTGTGTTTTGCTGGGCTGCTGACCTACTGCAACAGTATTAAAATGCACTGGGGCGCATTTTTTAAATTACAGAGGAAAAATGAGAGGAGCCTTTAGAAGGCTTTGCATGTACAGCCAAGTCCACACTTAGTGCATCTCTCTGAGGCTATGCTACCAGTAAGGCTGAGTAAAGCCCTGGGACTGGAACAGAAGTGCTCACTGACTGCTGTCCTACAGAAGGTCATTTAGCAAGTTTAGCAAGCTGTTCCCTAGCCATATTTGAGTTACTCTAATTTTGTGTTATTGTGCAGTTTCACATCCCCTTTCTATACCCAGCCACAGTGAGAGGTTTTCCTGAGCTTGGTTGCCATTTGTTAAAAACAGAGGGAGTGTGCAATCGTTCACTCAGGATTCACTCAGGGACAGAAGAAAAGATGAGAGGACTGCAGGCAGGGGCTTTGAAAAAATTGAATGTTAAAGCTGGAGCTCTAGTAAGCTTGAACTCCCTTATTTTGGCTAACTCTAAAGTTGAAATTTGTGGAGTTTTCTTGGCCTTCCATCTAGATCTGACCTATCCTCTGAGAGTATGTGGATATTTTTGGCTTTTTAGAATATACTGCACAGATCACAGATCAGAAAAATTACAGCTGGCAAAAGCCTTTCCTCATTTAGCCTGTCTGCCTGTCTGTGAAGAATCATTCCCTAGAGTCTGTTCTTGTAGAATTCATAACACAATCTAGAACTAGTGAAAAGGGGAAAGTTTGTCCAGAGAAGTCTGCTATGTAAGAGAAGGGTTTGATTTGGATTTTTTTGTTGTTTCTGTTTTATTTTGTCTGGATGAAACACACGAGAATTTACGCAGTTGTCCAGCAACTGTCTGTATAATTTGGTACAGGAGATGATTTGCATGGCTATTTCTTTTTATGATAACCTGTGCTTCAGACAGATCTGGAGAATCTGCAACCACCATCTGAGCTGATTTCCTCCTGAGGTGAGAATGAAGGACTACTGCATGACATGTGAATAATGCCTCACAATAGAGGCTGTAATTTAGTATTTGGACTGTAGTAGCACTTTCCAGTCCTTCAGAATATACAATCACATGTGAGCAGTGTCCAAACCAAAATTATAACTATAACACGGCAACATCTTTCATGTCCCATAAAGTGGAAAAAAAAAAGAAAAAAACCCCAAACAATCAGAACACTTAAAATAACCCCCAAAATGACTGCAGATCCTTGTGTTTTGATTGCTTCTAGGTCACATGCACTTCAGGGGATCTCCCACCGTGCCTACCCAGAAAGGGGGGCTGCAGGTGGTCTCTTAGGGAACCTGGTTGCGCTTCATTTTTTGTCCCTGCTTTTCACACCACGTGGAGTTTGTAGGCTCAGCCCTCTGGATCCTGCCTGGCAAATGGATGGGTAACAAAACAGCATACCGCTGGTCTGATCGGGACTGAAAGATGGTTATGTCATGTCCTCACAGAATTGTATTAAACTTCCCTTTTGCTGGGTTAAACCTGAGAAAAATAACTTCTATATTTATCCTGTTTTGAATCGCCAGTCCAAGGTTTAGCATAATGCTTTACAAATTGCATGAGCCCCATATTGTAGCTGCTTTTTAACAGGTCTGACTCTGCTTCATTAACTGGCTCCTTCTGGCATAACGCTTTCACCCATCAAATTTACCTGTTCTTAGCTGTCTTGAAAGAAACTCCAAACTGTGAGTAGCAGTTAAGACTTCTCTCCGTACCACATCTGGTATTGCTTAAGGTTATGCATAGGCTCTTAACAGTCATTTTCCTTTCTGCAGTACAAAATGAAACATATTGATTATAATTTGTTTCCACTCCCTTTTATCTTTTTTTTTTTTTAATCAGAACATGGAAATAAAATATTCAAAGAGTACTTTTCTCTATTTTTTTTCTTTATTAGTGCAGCAAGTTAATTTCTATGAGAAATAACCTTCAATGAAGGCGAAAGGACAATTTTCATTGTGATTATGCCAAATGCATGTTTTCCCATATGAAAATCCTCTAATAATCTCCAAATATTGGATAGAGATCTTACAGTTAGGGCACAGAATATAAATCTAAGCATCCCTCAGAGTTCTATGGCATTATGAACCAATCTAATTTTGCTGTTGAGGTTATCACAGTGACTTTGTGAAGCATGTGGACGGCTTTCAATAAGGCGGACTGAAGGCCGAGTGTCAGGAAATGTTACTGTCTTACAAACAAATGAGCGCAGCTGCATAACTCTGAGAACACATGAAATCTCAATGAAGTTAGCGGGATTTACTTTGTTCATGAAAGAGGAGCTGCAAGGGAAGTTGACAGATGATAAAAGTTCCTTCTGTCCTATGACCCTTGATAACTGTTTGACTCCAGACTTGCTTTTCAGTTTTTTCTTATTTTCTTAATTTTTTTTAAGATTTAGAATACAACAGGTTTAAGGATCCAATTAGCTTCAGTAACAGAGCCGGCATCCAAATTATTAAAGAGAAAGGAGTTCTTTTATTAAAGTACTGGGTTTATGTTACTTTCCATTTGGAATTTGTTTTTCTTAATATCCTCTGGCATTGCAGGAAAAGAAGAAACAAAGCCCTTCAAATGATAAGGCTCAGTCTAACCTGAGAGGTGTTTTAACAGTACCCAGGTCCCATGTGTGGTGTCCCATCTGACTCTGAAGTGCAATGTGGTCCAGGGACTTTTGGACTTTTTTCCCTACTTCAACACCCTCTTTTAGGTTTTCTGCCTCTGCCTACTTCATCCACATCCCAAGTCCAGATCAAAAATGGAGCTAAAACTGTGGCATGTGCCACACCTCTTCCTGACACAGCCTGAAGGACTATTTTAAGCTTTATTAAGGCTTTGAACAGGGTTTTAAGATATTTTCTTCCATCATATTAGCTCTTAAACAATTTCTTAACAGTACACTCT
>NW_008236932.1:1703453-1704477 GCF_000691975.1 Corvus brachyrhynchos | reverse complement strand
ACACTCTTCCCACCTATGGAAGAGCTTTCTTCCAACCCATTGCCTACACTTTAAAAAGGTGTTCTTCAAGATATTTCAATTTCTATTTCTTAATCTGTTTCCAGTTTCTTTCTTTCTTTCTGAAACAAGCACTTCTCTCACACCAGATTCACCATCGTCTCCTTGCCCTCCTTCCTGGTGTGTTTTGTTCTGTCAGCAGGTCCCCAGCTGGGCCTTTGGATTAGGAGAGGGTGAATGACCAGTCTTTCATACTGAGGATAGTGTTCCAATGAGCTTTGTGCAGTTACAGCAAAAGAAACAGTAAAGTGCTAGGAAAATTAGAACTGTATCTTCTCAATTAATTCCTTTGCTTCTGTCTTCCTCAATAACCTTGTTAGGGAGTGGGGATATTTGGGAACAGCTTTCCTGGCAAGGACAAATTATACTGTAGTGTTGTAGCTTTATTATTCCTTGGCCTCATAGCTGATGAATTTCCATTTCTTATACCATATCCAAAACTTGCCTAATTTGATCACTTCCGTGCTCTAAAAGAGAGACTTGCAAATAATTCTAACATGATATTTACAGAGAGCATCTTCTTTATTCTGTCAAGTTTATCTGAAAAAGAAATATAAGCAGTGAATAAGGTCCAAGTGTCTTTTGAGAATAACCTCATGGAGTGACAAGTAAAATTATCCAGTAGAGATGGTGTGTGCCTTCCTTCGCACAGTGAAATTTTGTTTTCTGATCACACTTTTCATGAATAGAAGACATTTAAGTGCCACCAGTATTACCCTGTGATTCGTTGTGTTTGTGGCACCACAGGATGTTGAATTCAGACATATCTGCTGGGAACCAAGCATTATCAAGAGGATTTCACAGAGGAAAACTAATTATTTAAAGGAGCAGCTGAAATGTATTTCTGTTCTGAATGTCCCCTAGAGCCTGGCTAGTAGGGACATTCAGCCCATAAATATGGACTAAACTCTATTTTCATAATTGATTTGCAGTACATCTTTAAGTGCTAAGGAGGCCAGGTGGTTCA
>NW_008236932.1:1626360-1703434 GCF_000691975.1 Corvus brachyrhynchos | reverse complement strand
AGAGACTGCGGCTTGATTCGTGTACAATAAAGAATCTATGCATGCTGCACTCAGGCAAGTTATACCATGGACAGTTGAGGCCGATAGGAATCCATGTAATAATTCTCACTCCATCATTTTTGAACATTAGTGACTTACAGGTCCTGATCTTAGTTCTGAATTTGCCTTCGTTTTCATTGATTTTGTGGTATATCTCATGCCCACTGCAGTAAATTACTGAGATCATAAATGATGACTCATGAAGCCAAGAGTGAAGTCAATGCCATTGGGGTGAACAAAATTAATGGATGCAGGTGGATGATCTTTGTGCTTTTCTGTATCTGTTGTTTGAACCTTTTCATTGCACACGGGCCTTAGGAAGCCTGGGAATGTGATCATTTGCACCTCAGCAAATGAGCAGGGGGCTGAGGAAAGGGGATGCATGAAGGATTTCAGTAATTTTTTAAAACTTCTCTATTTCTTAGGTAACAGTGTGGTGCGGGTCTACTAGTTCCAGGATTGTGGTCTTTACAGCAGTAGGCCAGCAGAAATTGAGGTGACATCTAAGGCAGTTATAAACTTTCTGCAGTATAAGTTTGACCTATATTTGGAACATCTTTCCCCTTTTTCAGGGCACGAGGGAAAATCGTTACTGTCATATTTATTGACAGTACTCATGAAGCACTCTTCATGCTGCCCAAAATCCTGGCATTATCTTTCCTTAGGAGGCTAAGTCGCTCACAGCAAACAATAGTGGATCCTTTGAGAAATACTTTCCATATTGCATAATACACAAGTTGGGAAAAATGCTTCACTAACTTCAACAACAGAATGTTTTTTTAACGAGGAAAATGTAGTCCAGCTGGGGGTAAAGGAGCTTGCATGGATTTACAATAGTAAAGGGCTCTTTGATAGCATTAAGCCAGTGTTACTGGCCATCCAAAGGCTGCCTGTTACCACAGACACCACAGAACAACATCACTGGTTATATGATGTGCAGCAATAGAGATTGAATTGATTTGCAGCTCAGTGACTGTAAAGTAACCATCGGTGTTTGGATGGCTGTGTGCTTCACTGACACAGATAGAAGTCAACGTTTACCAGCATGAATGTGACACAAATCTTTCATAATCCTCATCACATCAAGAGACCTACCAGAAATTAATGCCCAGTTGCCACCTGTCAATGGCAGTGTCCCTGTTCCAGGGGGATACTGGGTTTTTAAGTACTGCAAGGTCAGTGAGAAGGCTCAGACGTGTGTACCCAGCAGGGGCACTATGTGAAAGTACTTCCAAGGTTCCAAAACATCTGATGTTTAAACAAAGACATTCTTTCTACCAAGCATGAGCAATACCTGAAAGAAACAGATTGGGAACTGAAATTACACTATTACATGTTGCTTTTGGTATTTTGATGTTGCCACCATTGCAGTGGTCATCAGTGGAACAGCACTTGAATGGGAAAGTACTTGGTCACACAGTGACCCCTCTGATCAAATACAATGCCAGTGCATCTTGGGATTTCCGACATTGTAAGCCATATAGAGAAGCATTGTTACAGAAAATTTGCCAAATCTATAGGGCCTTTTAAATTCTCAAATAAAAAGCCTAAGAAATTTATGACTGTGTTGCTAGATGTGGAGGCCAAGTAAACTCACAATGTTGATCTTAGTTGTGTTTAAACTTCTCCTGCCTTCTGGCATTTTGAGCTGTAGTGGAAAGAAATAATTTACTTCTAGCAGCTTTAAGCATTTGGAAACACAGGGGTACCATGGAAGAGCATTAAAAACATAAATTATGTCATACAAATGGTCCCAGAACTGATGGTGGGTACATTTCCTCTCAGACACTGCGGATCTATTGTGATATGTGGGTACATTAAAAAACAGCCCCTGAACAAAATGTGGTGCCAGCCCCCCAGTTACTCTGTTTATACATCAGGCTGTATTCACTTAAAACCCCATTGCAAACAAACAAATAAACACAAAGCTTGAGCTTCCAAACCCTGCAGTTCCTTGCTGAAAACATGATTGTCTTTGTTAGTTGATTGGTATTTAAAGACATTCTTCGTTTATCTGTATATATACATCATATTTGAACATGGTTAAGTTTGGGATGGAATACAGAATGTGGTCTTCCTAGGCTTTTAATTGCTCTGCAAGTTTCACATTTAGGAAAGAATCTATTCAGCTTTTTACCCTAATAGAGACCAGAGCTCCCCACAGCAGGGCAGCTGAGCAGTGAGGCTGCAATTGTCCTCTCCAAGGCAGGATATGCTGGATGAAATCTCTTGGAGCAGAATAGCAGTCATCCATCTCCTTTGGAAAGGTTTTGGTTAAAAGAAGCTTATTTTTCATTCCCTTATGGCGCATTTAATTTTAAATGCAGGGTAAATATTGTCAAATAGTCCCAAGTACAACTGTGTGTGAGAACAACAGTCAGATAATCTATCATGTGGAAGATTACCTTGAATTAATGTAAGGCAAAATGCAGTTAGTTGAACCCAGGGACAAATTAAGCTCTTATCAGAAAAGCAAATTTAATGAAAAAATTGTGTGTGATGTAGCATGTTCTGGTTAAGTTTATTAAAATTAGAGAGTAAGATTTCCTGGTAGAAATTTTCCTTCTTGTTTTCACAAGAACTCAACTTTATCACTTTATTCCCTACCTTTGCATTTTCTTTTCACTTATGAAAAGTTTGACTCTTTCAAAGGAGAAAGAATTAATAAAGATTAAGGAGAGACAGGATGAGAGTGAATGCCTGCATGTGTACATGTACATACATGAGGAAGAGAGTATGTCATCCATGAGTTACACAGAATGGTAAGACCATATGCTACAAGAGACACCTATTAAGAAAACCATGGTAGGCAAAAAGAGTATAAAAACCATCACGGCTTAAATCTAGCTTAGATTTTTAGTTATGCGTGATTAGTTTAAGCCGTGTCTTAAAATTGTTGCAAATCATATTATGTTTCCAAATGTGAATACATTTATTTCCATGCAATCAGGATTTTTTTCCTGTTGTTTTTTTCCTCTTTCTTTTATTTTATTTTTTATGCCCTCCTCAAAATACCCACAAGATTTTGTCTTGAAAAGGCATGTTTCTCTTTCCTCATTGCAAATCCTTGGTTTTATACTAGGCACAAGACCTAAGTAAAAAAAACCTGTGCAAGAAAAAAATGCTCTTTACTCTGACCAAAATTTCATGTGATTCTCTCCAGAAAAGACTCATTGTTGAAGTTTTACTTTTTAATGAAATGAGATCTAGTGTTTTACTTTGTTGTAATACAGAATGATTGCATTCTTCAGTAGCATAGACTGTTATTATTAGTTTATTCCATTTCTGAGGATCAGTCTATTAAAATACATTATAATGGTTAGGCAGAATCACAGATACATTTTATTTTATATTGAAACAGAATAATTTTTCTGAAAGTTCACTGCATGTATCCTCTGAACAAGAATATGTTGCCTGCAAAAATAGACCAGTGAGGAAAGAAAAGGGATTTGGCAAGGCTGTGTTTATTGTTCAATAAATCACAGTCACTATAGGTGACCTGCTGACTTCAAGTTCTTTAGGTCAAGGAACCCTTTGCTATTCTGCAACTTCACCTCTTTGCTGAGCCTCTTAATCAAAAGTGTAAAGCCAGAAAGAACATCAAACAATCAAGAGCTGGATGATTGGATTGGTTATTTTAAATGACTACAGCTATGGTTGTGACAGATTTGAGGATAGATTGCATCATCTCAGCCTCACTAAGTAGGTTGAATAGCTTGGGCATTTTGTGAAAAACAGCTCCCCTCCCTCCAAAAAAAATTTACGTGAAGCCATCACTCAAGGTACTTTGACAATTAATTTACTACACATGTAAACACTACAGGGATGGCAAAAAATTTCTGGTATCTGCTTTGCCATAATAGAAATGAATGATAATTTTTAATGGCTTTACTATATTAACATATATTTGCTGTGCTGTTTTATTCAAACTTATATCCTAATTCAACCTGGTAATTTTTATTGTTTCTTGTGATTTTACCTGTGTGGTTAATGACACATTCATATGTGAGAGGCCTACAAAGCAAATTAAGGCGCCAAGACATTAAGATTGATGTAGATTCCCTTTCTCTTCTGTAATTTCTTAAATGTGTGATTTCCATGACAGGAAATATCACAATAGAAAACAAGGTAAAACCAAAACCAACATCTGGATCATTAACATGGGGTTGTTTTAGATAACAAGCTAGTAACATAAAGGAAGCTATGCTGCCCTTTACTGGGATGGGAGCAGATCTGGGAATTTATACATGTGAAAGCAATCTAGAATTGTACTAGAAGCATACTGCTCACTGAAGTATCCATGGGACTGCTGTGGGATTTCGTGGGCAAAGAGCCCTTGTTTTTAGGCTGTTGGCAGAAAGGGAGCTAACCAGCAATCTTATTTAACACAGGAAAATCCTAAACCAGAAAGGTGCCAGCAAACAAAGGAGAGGGAAGACAAAAGCCACACATGGCTTAAAATTCTTCCATAATCTACAGTATAACTTGTTAATACATATCATATGCACAATGCATTCCCATCATTAGGACTTAACTTGGGGTGAATTAAGGCCTTATGACCATGCAAAACTGAAAGAGAAAAATTATTTTTGCAGACACAGTAAAAAGTAAAACAATAATTTTAAAACCAGCAATGTTACTCAAAAGCTTGCACGGAAGAACCAACTATTAGACTCTATGGAGAACCATGATCCATAGTGTAAAAATGTTCATAATTTCTTGCTCTAGTAATTAGACCTAGACAGGAAACGTCTCTTGAAAGATTTTTTTAGGTGAAAATGAGCTCTTGAGGAGGAGGAATCATGCACAAATCAACCCATTTTATAGAGACATTTTAAACTATTTCCCCCTAAAATTTATAGAAGGTATTTCCTTTTCTTTTTTCCCTCTTTTTTTTTCTCTTTTTCCCCCCCACTTCAATCAAATCCTTTACTTTTCTAGAGAGCAAATTCTGAGAGAAAAAAAATTAAAAACAACCTGAACAATCTTTATTGATAATGTGTACTTGAAGGAAGATCTTCTCTAGAGCTCTACTATTAACACACAGCAAAGCAAAAACTAGGAAGATTGAAGGCAGACACAATATGGTTCTAAATTTCCTTCAGAGCTTAAATGCCCCAGATCTGCTTACATCCCAAAAAAGAAGAGTGCAGACACCCTCATATCATTGGCTTTTAAATAAAAACAAGCTCAACAAACTGGTGTTAATAGTCAGATACTCTTTTCAGTTGTGTCTGGTTATAGTCATGGAACATATATCTTTGTCACATAAGCTATTCCAAAAACTGAGATGGGAGTTATGTGCTGCTGTTATCACGGACTGATCAGATACTACTGCACTACTTCTTTGTGCAGAACTGTGGTGCAGTATTACAGCAATATCTTACCCCCATTCTTGAGGATTTTATGCATAAATAGAAGAAATTGGCTTTCTATGTTTTAAAGAATAAAAAAGAATAAAGAGAAAATGAAGAGAGACTCAAACAAACACATGGACATTACAACTATGGCTCAGTGTATGCATTTATTGCACTCTTTTTTGCTTGATAGAAAGTATTTTTCTAATGAAAATTTTAATTTACTGCATATATAATTACCTTTTATGCCATGGGAAATACAGAAAACAATTGCCCTGATATATGGCTAATAAAAAAAAAAAGCTAAATAGCTTCCAGAAGAATTATTTGATCACTGTAATGTGTGCTTTAGGCTAAAATGTTCTTGGCTCCCTAAAAAAAAATAAATTCCAGGTTGAAAACTCTGCATGACTATTATAGATTGATTCATTCTATTGAGGCTAAGATTATACGAAAAATGTATTTCTGTGACTTGTTGTGCCAATATAAACAAATACAAGTTCCTTCCCTGGTCATTTGCAAATTATTTGGAGAAACTCTAGAGATGAGAAGAATGATTGAATGCAGTAATGTCAGAGGGGAAAAGAAAAATAGAAGTAAAATAGATGAAAATTATAACAGGCAAAATGGGAGGGGAGAGAAGACTGGAAAAAGTTTAAATCCATGGAGAAGTATTGGTAACATTCATCTGCTGTGGTTGTTGGAGAAGACAATGTTGGGGAGAAAGATAGTGATACAACTAAGGCTATAAAGGATGGCCTAGGCTTCACTAATACCCCTTTACAAGACTGTGGGTGTCCCTAAGGTTATGTTATCTGTAATAAAAATAGTTAGAAAAAGTAACTTAAGTTTTGTCAATGTTTTCTCCAAAGATGAGACACAGTGAGTGCAAAGATTTTGATTCCTTTCATGATAGACTCTATGTTCCTTTTCCCTTCCCGTGTCCTTGGACCAGTTCCAATCATATTTGGTTGTCTAGATCTTCTACACTGTTAGTTTTTTGATGTCCTTACTTACATAAATAGGAAAGTACCAGTGGCTGTGTTCGGATATCTGTGGTCCTTGTTTTATGCCTACATAAGTGATTCAGATTTAGAGCAAAGAAGCTACCTGTGGTTATCCCTTGACTAGCTGGTGAGGGATCAGCCTCAGGGTGGCCATCAGAAAATACTGAGAAGAAAAAGAAAACCCCCATCTGATGCACTGACTTGTAGCACATCTAATTTTTAGGGACCTGATTTTTTGTTGTGCAATAGTTGGTGTCATACCAGACATCTGGGTATGTTAAGTACCCGGCATTATATTGATTAGTCCAAAAGGCTGTCAGATCCCCTGCAACCATGGAACATGAGGGTAGCCAAGTTTGCTCTCAAAATGTTTTGCTGACTGTCTTTTAGCAAGTATGAAAAGACTGTCTTTTAGCAAGTCTGAGGATAGGGAAATTGATATTCAGTACATGGAGGTCAGGGTGCAACTTCAACATCTGTCTGTCATCACAGTGTAGCTTGGCTTTGTGGTGTTAAGAAGTCATTGGACTTGTTTTAACCTGCAGATGCCTCTTGGTGCCAAGGAGGCTACCTAAGCAGTGTTTGCAGTGACTTGGATGCTGCTGATGTCTTGTCTGTATGTTTGGGAGCAAGTGTCTTCTTTAGTTGGACAAAAAAACCAACAACAAAACATTAAATACCAAAACATTAAAACCGATGCTATCTTGCTTTGACAGTCTTCTGCACTGTAATATTGGATTCATTCTTTCCCAGGTCTCAGTGAACACATTCAGAGACAAATTAAGGAAGCAGCACACTGCTGGTCCTCAGTGCCACTAAAAAAGTTCAGTAAATGAGTTAAAAGAAAAATATTAGCAAACCTGAGTCTCACCCCTTCTAAATCATGTACCCAAAGAGTTGCAAGATGGTGGACCCCAGGACTTTTTTATATCATGGACTGGGCCGTCAGCCAAAGGACTGCTCCACCCGCCACCCCCTTTAGACATTTGTGTCTCATTAGCTCATGACAGATTACGTGGGCTGGGTGATATAATCTCATATAGCATGACTCAATTCAATTCTTGTTGGAAAGAACTTTCCGCGGATGTATAGAAACTTGCCTTGAATGATTGACTATCCCTGCTACTTGCAAATCAGCAGGCAGTCTGATGGCTGATTTACCTGAGTATTTTCTCAAATACAGTAGTTTTGCACAATTATTCTACCATAGTGTTTCTTGTGCTTATGTAAAAGGTCATATAACATGAAAAATGACAGAAACTGACATATTTTTCACATACCCAAGTGATATTTTTTCAAGTGGAACAAGGGGTGACTTAGCAAACTAATTGCTGTTCTTTGACACACACAATGGCAGTGAAATAATGCTAAAAAAGGCACTGAAGGTCCTTTGCAGTGGAACATGGTTACTGCATTTAGATTGGCTTTGGAGTGACTTCTGAAGAATGAGTTCAGAGTTCACATCAACTGGAATTTTGAACTTCTGTTTTAGTCCACTAGATGGTGATCCTTTTAATCCGGATTCAGGTAACCAAACGTGACTCAAGCCATTAACCATAAAAAAACCCCAAACTCGAGTAGGCAGAATAGAAAAACTTGGTTACGATATGGCATGATTTACATAATAACCTATAGGAAAGTATTACAAAACATGGCTGAGAAATTGCTTGAGCACATGACTGTAGCATGCCTTCAGCAATATATCAATAGGAATTGTGAGACTCAGTGTCCAAGAAATCTAAACTTGATCTCACTGTCTTCTGACTGCAAGAGTTTGCAACTTCCAAGCTGCAAGAACCTTTTGGAAGCTGGTAATGACTACAGCAAGGCGTGTTGATTATTTGAGGTTGCCTTCAATGCACAATCATTCAAGCATATTTGATTTTCTGCAGAACACACACAAAATTCCATAAATAATATTAACATAAGACAAAGGCTTAGGGTACAGTAATAGAAATGTTTTATTAATCAAATATATTTACATTTCTTCATCTTCTTTTTAAATGTGTGCCTGTTATTTTCATTTAAACACAATGTAATCTTTACATTTGATATCACAAGAATACAGCTACATGCATGACTTAATTGGTCCTTTACCATAAAAAAGAGGCAATTTTATGAAGTTTAAAAAATGCAAGCAAACTGTTGATCTTTCTAATAACAGTGTCATTATTATTTTTATTACAACACAGGACCTCTTCAGCATACTCTACATCTATAGGGTGGATTTATGGACTTTTTCAGATTGACTTGATGATGTCAAAACTTCTAAAATCGAGGAATAAAAAGAAATTTCATGCAGTCCCAGAATATTTTATTTTCTGGAATCTTATCCACGGGAAGGACTTGCATGGAACAGAATAGCATTCTAATTGTAATTTCTAAAAAAATTCAAAGCAAATTAACTACTCTTAAAAACAATGAGGACTTAATTTTGGACATACACCTATTTATTTGTTTGAAATCACACCATTTTTTTCAGATATAAGACAGCATCACATAACGCAATGGCACCATACAAAAAATAAATATGAATTTAAAGGACAGATGATGGTACCAAAAGTAAAAGATACACACATAATTTCTTGTAAGTTTCTAGTATGTAATGTGCTGTAATTTTTATATTATTCCAAATTCAGGTTTCTTTCATGGGAAGAAAATCAAATTGTATTTAAAACTATCATCTTTAGGGGCTATAACTGTAGGTTTATAAAGGACCTAAAGTCTTTCTGAAAGGCATAACTCTATGAACATATAAAATTTAATTCCACACTGAAAAAGAATCGGAACTAGGCACAGTTGTTAAGTATGATTTCCAACATGTTCAGGGTTGGACAAAAAAATTCAAAACCCAAAAACTTGTATTTTTTTACCAGACTACAAAACAGAGATGCCAAGTGCTTCAGAAATTCTGAAATGGCAGGCACATAATCACTACATTTAAAGATAATTGTATTACCCTTACTGCTTTAGATTACTGTGTGCAAACATATATTGTATGCAGAATAGACCTAAATGTACATTGTTCTGCTGATAAACAAACTGAAACTCATTCAGCATTTGGGAAGTGTAGACAGGAACTGGATTCTGTTTAGTCCAAACCTAGAATATATTTTAGCTTGTTCATGTTGGTTTTGCATTTGCCATACTGTAACAGAATGCCAAATGTCGTATTTGAGAAAACGCTACTCTGAAATCATGGGTTTTCACTGTATTGATTTTGTATGCTGCCAAAACTGTTGTAAAAATGCAATGTATAAATAATACAATAATTGAAATTATGTTTAGGCGTATGGAAGGACAGAGTGATTTACACTAGCAAGAATTATTTGGAAGGAAAATAAAATAATGTCTGCAAACACACTACTCTAGTGCATTTTTTAAAAAATCCAGTACGATCTTGAAGTAATTGATCTTTACTTCACACCCATTCAGCAGAATATTTAGACATGTTTAAATGAAAACATACAAGTAAACCTACCTGTAGTCAGCAGGGAACTTGCAATATCTGTAAGCACATACTTAGGTACTATTTGCACTACAGGACTTGAATACAGTGGAGTGCTCTTCACTGCCACTAACCTTGTCCCTGAACACCAGGGCATGGTTAGATAATGCAACAGCACAACTCACTGATCTAACAGAGCTCATGTTTGTTTTTCATGACACTTTCCCACTTACTCTATTTATAAATTTTCTGCTCTCTTGTTCTTTTTTTAACTGTTTGCTTGCAGAAATGATCTATAGATGCTGTCTGAATGTTAACTAAAAGTTGGTGCCTCCCCAGAATGTTACTTTACATTAAGTCACTTAAGGGAAAATGTGAACTACCAGGCATGAGTGTCTGAAAGGTTTAGGATTTTATTTTGGTTTCTCTGTTTCATTAGCCTTGCTAGGAACAAAACAATGTTCAAATAGTACGTTTAAGTTAAAAGTCTTCCTACCCAGCTTCCCATGCTTTGAACCTAAAAACAAACAAACAAACAAACACATTTATATAGTAGCTAAGAGTTTCTCATAGTTTTGAGGATAGAATCAGGCAGGTGACAGAATTGCTCACTCCCCATATCTCTGCACTGAGAAATAGAGCTGAAAACTCATAGGGATGAAGCTTCTGTATGAGATAGTCTGGTACTTGCTAGAACAATGATAAAAAAATCTTTTTTTCCCAAGATGTTTTTTACATTTTTAATGGCCAAACACAAATACTCCTGAAGTAATTCCCTGCAAAGTTTTGGAAACTCCAGATTCTGCAGTGTAGTTTCTGCAATATAATAAATGAACATCATGCAATACGGATGTCTTAGTTTTTAAAGTCCTTTTAAATGCATTTGAATTTTATTGTAAGCACTTCTTCTGCTTGAGCTCTTTGCAGAATTCATAAATGGTCTGAACCTGGTATTAAATTTGTAGCTGATTCCGTCTAGCCCTTTACAGAACTGGATACTTTATTCTCTACCTATTTAAAATCATCCCCATAAATGTGTTTAAAATATTTAATATAATCAACTGAGCCCTTATGAGACACTCAGCACTTCAGTTTTGGTGCAAAACTGAATTATTCTGTTTTAATCCCCATAATCTCCACAATTTTATTTTGCAGTTTTACCTTATGATAAAGCATGACCTCAGACTGCTTAAGTTCTGCTTCTTGGTGATCGTGGTTTTCTTTCTTTTATTTTAATTTCTTTTCTTTTTTTCCTGTTTTTTTTCTGTTTTTTTTCCTTTTTTTAAAACACTTTTATCAATCTACAGCTCTAGCATTGAGACAACCAATATATAAACAAACACTGCTGGTCTCTAAAAGTGAAAACATAATTTGATTAGACAAAATCATGAAATGTGAAATACATAATGGAAAAAAGCATGAAAAAAAGCCAATGTGGAAACTGTTAAATCAAACCAATGTAAAGACATCTGAGCTTTTTACATTGATGTTGGGAATATTTTGGCTTTCTTCATTCACTGTACCAGGCAAATTTCCATTAAGTGAATACTATGAAGCCTCCAAGAAATTTACAAAGAGTCTGTGTTCAGATTTATCTTTTGTTTTGAAACTCAGCCCCACTGTATTGAAAGCTTCATCTAATACAGGAGCACTTCCAATTTGATCCAAATAACTGACTAAAAATATTAATGGACTATAGTTTGGATTTCTGATTGGTTTTCCTAGAAATCAACATGATGTTAAATGAGTTGCCCAAACTAAAAGTATCTTCTTGGTTTTCTGCTCTGCATAATATGATTTACACATGGACTGGAATATTTAGTGTTTAAAATACTTTCTACCGCCTCTGTCTTTCATAGCTATTAGACTGAATTTGAAAGCTCTATTAGTTTAACATAGTTTTCCTACTTGTTTCTTTATATAATGTATATTTGCAGATATACAACATTCCATTTTTTTTTTACTATTTTTTCTTTTTGTTTTTGTTTTTTGTTTTTTTTTCCACAGAATGCCAATGCCAATGCAAACTACTTGCATGAAAAAGTGCACACAGTGTGAGGCATGAGACTATGGAAATGGAATGCCCTTTGGTCTGAGGTGACTGACACTGACCCAGGTGTAGCTCTTGATCACTTCCCATCCCACACAGCAACTTCTATTACAGCCATGTCAAGATCAACTTAGCCCAGCCCAGCCAAACGTACAGATTACATCTGGGTCCTTGGAGTCATGCTATAAAAAAAGGTGCAACAATAAACAAGTCCATGTGCATTCTCAGTCATAACTATGAGCAGAAGAACCCTTGAGATTCCTCACTTTGGCATTAAATAACAATTATAAAGGCTTTTAGAATTAAAGCAATACATGGAGGGACTTGAAATGTTAACAGCCCCAAGTAACTTGTCAATTGAAATAAGACTCATCCCTAGTCATAAATAAATAATCTCTTTCCTGGTCTCACTTCCATGCCAGGATCAATATCTCTTAACATCTTACTTATTTTATTACTGCTTTTGGTTTTCTGGGACTGATTGAAAGTTGCTCAGAGGAAATCTTTGGTTTTGCTTAAGTGTCCGTGACATTTAATCATGACTTTCCTTGCAGTTTAATTCCAACCAGTCAATCAGTTAATCCACTTCAATTGATTCTGTGCTCTCTGTTATTGGCTTGCACTCATTGGGCATCCTCTGGTGTCGACTCAGCTGGGTGGCTTGTGTGAAGCTCCTCTCACACCTCTCGCACCTGGTGAAGGCAAGAAAGAAAATTGAGACCAGGGAGCTGCTTTGGGGGGGGTGATGGGCTTTGTCTCATCCTGCCTAATCAGAACAGACACTCAAAAGTGGCTTCAGATTTTACTGGCTCAAGAGGTTTAATTGGTGGCTACTTCCAAGACCTTGATGCCTATGATGGGACAAGGCCTGTCTGATTCAGAACAGAGGAATCTGTCAATAGACAGGGGGAAGGTGATTTCTCCAGGGGGGCCTGTCCTGCTGTAGCTCTGATCACTGTCAGTTCAAATAGATAAAGAACAAAAAGAGATTTTTAGGAGTGAGCCATCAAAGAAGCAGCTTGTCTGCAGTTTTCTGCTCTGTAACCCCTAAGAGAAATTGATGACAAATAGAATTTCACCTTCTGCTTTTTTAAAATCCAGGATTGCCTATTGGAGGATGAGAAATCACAAAGCAGTAATCACTCAGTCCTAGAAAAGAGAAAACTCTTTGTTTATCTGATCTATGTAGTGGGATTCATTTTAAATAGGCACATAGAGATAGTGGTTACTTAATTATCTGTGAACATCCACAAAATTTGAAAAATCTGTGGGTTGAGCAAGAGCTCATAAGAGCCATCAGTGTTGCCTCACTGTCTTTTACATTGTCTCTGTCTCTAGGCTGTCCTCTCTTAGAGAACCATAATCTTTGAGAAAAATACTGTGTGAATGAATGAACAAAGCCATGGAATTTTGGAGAGGACAGACTAGGGGCTATTGTTACCTTGGAATTAATCCCTTATCCCTGCTCTTAAAGACAAACTACTGTATTTAATCTCCCAAATGCTGCCTCCTTAATTTGCATTCTGAGCACTAGAGAGGGTTGTTTGATGAGTCACAAACATGGATGGAGCAGATCCTTCTTGTATGTTGCTCGTTCCAAAAGCCATCTTTGGTTTAACGGTACCCTGTGATGTTTTATCTTCAAATAAGATTATAATAAAAGTATCACTACAATGAATTCTTCACCTTCAAAGGAGATGTGAGGAAAACACAGGACTCAGCTAATTAATTTTAATCTTTCTCTCTTCACTGATGTGCGTGATAGAAAGTGAACTGTCAGTGATCTGCTTATTAAAAAAAAATATTTACACATACCCATAATTGTGGGTATTCTTCACATTAGTAATTTTTAGTGATAAAGTTCTGCTTCAGGAGTATTTAGCACAGATGTTACAGAGTTACAGACGTTACAGAGTCATTCATCCAGGTTACCATACCAATCTAAAATGTCTACACTTTTAAGTTGTATTTCCTCGATTGTCTTTCATGGAATATTTTTAGCATCCTATGCCACTGTTAAAAACTGCACTGTGATCTTGACAAATGTAAAATGTCAGCTTTAATGTATCAGACCTATCAGCTCAATGAAAATAACTCAGAAGTATTGATTACTTAATGATTTTTGGGGTATTCATTAACGTCTATGTGCAGATCATCCACTCTCCAGAGCTCCTGAAGTGCTGATGACACATTAGTGTACTGCTGATTGTTTATTAGAAAACTGATTACTTACTGGATTAGTGTGTCAAAATATACTACCTTTCATTGCTTGACAAACTTGCAAATTATTGTATTATTTTTATATACATACATATATATCTATCACAGAGGCATTATAATCAATTTTAAGGCTGGGGGGTTAACTTAGTCTGTGTGAGATATTACTGTCTGCTTGAACTTGATAGTTTTGTTATTTTGATGTCTACAAAGACAAGTACTTTGCTTGCTGAGTAATAGGAGGCTTGGATCCTTGCCTAACTAAGCTGTAAGTGATACAGTTGCAAAATAACCTATAAAATCAGGTGTGACAACATCTGATTTTATGAGAGCGGGTAAGTAAATGAAATACAGGGTAACAGGATGCCTAGGTACCTGTAGTGACTTAGGCTATAAAGTGATCAAAAGACAATGTCACCCACTAAAATCATTTGCTGTGGCAGGCCTCCTCACCCTTTCTGGAAGTAGTCTGGGAGGCTAGAACTGGGCACTGCATTCACTCAGCACCTTGCATTGCTCATGAAAGTACAGAGCAAGGTTTACCATATTTCTTTAAAATGTAACTTCCCATCCTTTATCCACAAGATTCTTCTGTTGTGGGAGTGCTCTACCTTCCCAGATACAGGCTGATGCACTAACATAAAGTCACAGGAAAGAAGGATGCTAGAGAGAGAACAGAAAAAGAATAAATCTCTTACTACAAGATTCTACCCTTTGAACAGGAGGGCTGTGGATGCCAAGTGTTGCTGCTGGTCAAACTGTGATGTCTGCACTTATACAGCCCTTGGGCAAAAGTCAGAATAGAGCCTCTGGCAAGGAACTTAATTCCCCTATCTTTCTCTTGTACCTGGATAACCTTCAGATAGTACCCAAGGTGCCTAGGATTTTTTAGGCACTTCCAAATGATGTGGCTTTCGGGACCATAGTTTTGGCTACATAAGTACCCAGCTTATGGGCAGAGATCTGTATTAGGCTCCTGATTCCTCTTTTCAGTGTGTTCCAGAGAAGTTGTTACTGGATACAAACTGATAGAAAAGGTGAAGATAATAGTGTCACAGCAGTCAGCATTACTGTCTCACAGGAGGTGGGAATGGGAGGAAGAGAAGGAATATTTTTCTTCTGAGTTGTGATGTACTCTCTGTAGTCTCGCCTTCTATCAACCATTCTTTCCCAGCCCATCATAGCAGAATAACCACTCCCATAAGCTCTGTCCATGAGACTGGTGACCATGTGTGTGTTTTCGTGTGCACATTCCTGTACCATAACCCATACATGTTTAATGTTGTGGTGGAAAGTTGAACAGTAGTCAAAAACGTCAGAAAGGAAAAAGAGTCCATATCCCTTGTGACCACCCACCAAGCAACCATGGGGCTGAGCCCAAGCCTGACTGCTAGACATACCAAATTTTGGCTAAGCCGACACCGTAGATACATGTATTGGCAATAATGACACTTATTAACTGAGATAAAATTTAATTTCCAGTTAGGGCCATCTGATGGCATTCGAATGGAATTTAAACAGCCCCAGACACATATAGGTTCAAAGCAATCCCAAAGTCCTCAAACAAGTAGATACCATCAGTGAAAACTGGATCCATATAATCTCCTTTTACAATGTATGTGTACACTATAATTGTAAGGAACAATATATTATAGCATTCAATCTACTCAGTCTCAAGGCTTCACTCTACCATAGGGTTTCCTGGTATGATTTGCTTGGGTTGAGGTGGTAAGCAGAATTGTTGTTGAGTTAACAAAGTGCACCGATAGTTTAAGGATATTTCTACCGTACTGGGGTTTCTGATTTTGTTTAGATAGCCCTCATTGTTACTGGTCTGCTTGTTTGCTTCACAGTGCTTTCAAAACATTGACATTGAGGATTATAGAGAGGATTGGTTTAATTTGCACATTTATATCAACTTCTGTGAAAGGCTTTGGATGGAGAAAATGCTGAGGGTCTATTTTAGAGAAAAATATATTGATTTGATACTTTCAAAATAAACATTTTAAGATTTCATTCAACAAATACATTTAACACTAGATTTTAAACTCCTTTGAAAGGGTAACAAAAATCCAAGAAAAACAACCAACCAAAAAAAACCCCACTTGACAACACTGAGACATCACTGCAAGTACAACATACATATTCAACCTGAAATGAATGCACCTCAGTTTTGCATTTCAGTAAGAAACAGTGTAAAGCATGTGAGCTACTGCAAGCTGAAAGAATCTTTCCTCTTAATTCTTCTGGGTTGATTCCTAAATATTAGATCTTCTCATAACCCCTATTCTGCAGGCAAGTCCCCTTAGCATTTTTTTTATTTTGCTGAAATGGAAGCAGGGAGAGGGTGAGAAAAAGTTTAGAGAAGGGAGGTGACAAATAATTTTCCTTTTTTTCCTACATTTTAATTTACTTAAGAGCTTTGTTCCCAGACTACCAGCCATAGTGGAGTCTTCAGTGAGATAAGAATACACAAAAACTTTACAGTGGTGAGGCTGGCTTGATAGCTTGTGATGACATGAAAAGAAATCCCTCCTAACTGGACCTGCAGTCCAGGCAATTCAGCTAAAGCTTTGACTACAGATAACCTCACTTAGCATTGTTATCTTAATGAAAAGCAAATAGAAAAGTCTTCCACCATACATTCAAAGTTACGTAGGACCTACAAAGAAAATGCCTTCTCACAGAAAAAGCTTTTTAACCAATGCCAAACTTCCTCTTACAATTAATTTGAAATATTTTTTAAAATGCTGTCCTTGTATGTTCACCATTTTAAAAACCAAGTTCTGGAAATAATATGCATACAAACGTACTTAGTGTTTAACACTGCTGACTTAATCAATGCTCACTCTAATTTATCTGTATACCACTTAAGAACAGAGCTGCCTTATTGCACTAGAAATCATGAGATTGCGTTCACAGCAGAAGCATATTTAAAACTGAACTTAGTAACATCTTCAAAATTATACCTGTTATTTTTAAAGTAAATTAGCTATAGTTTGATTAATTTATCTATGCATGACAATTCTTTATAATATTAATAATATTAGTTAATAGAAGTGTGTAAATCACCACAAATACAAACTTCTCTGAGGTACAGAAACACCATCTCAGTGGACTTTTCCATCATACATTTTTTTTTAATGGAAAGTTTAGATTCAAAATTGCTTCATAAACAAACATTTTAAACCTAAATTGTATTATCAAGATACAGATATCCTGTTTGTTCTCTTTATGGTTCTTTCTTACTAGAATTTGTTGAGGGTTTTTTCCTAAACTTTCCTAATACCGGATCTTGTGCAGCCCTTTTCCAAAGGAGGATCTAAATGGTGATGAGACATCAAGATGAGCTGCAGCTATCTCTTTTTTCTCCAGCAGAGATAGTAGATTGATGTCTGGATAAGTTTTCTGCCCCTCCTCTCTCAAATGCAAGCAGCCCCGTGTAAAAGACAAATCTGCCCTTTTGAACAGCTTGCAGGATCAAGGCTTATGTGTTCTCTTATCTGACTAGCAGGGATGGGAAGATCTGCAGCTCCAGTTTTAGCTTCATGTGAAGTTCCTAGTCAGCTTACTACAGATACTTCAACAAGCCTTCCAGAGAGAAAATGGTACTACTCTTTCTAGGGCTTAAGGAAGAAACTGAAGAAACATCTTGCAAGATTGAAATTAGGCCATACAACATAAAGAACCAGTACAAAGCATACACATTTTTTTTTGTTGCTCTGTCCTGCAACTTAAGGAATAGTCAGACACATCCTGGAATACTTAAATGCTTCCACATGATCAGGGCAAAACAAAAAATCCAACCAAACAAATCCCAGATCACTGGTTAGTTGTAGTACATACCTTAAGCTCTTTCACAAATGAAATTGTGCTGTTATCAAGCTCATTTTGGGAAAGGGGAAAAAATTAGTAAACCAAAGGGGAAAAATAATGACTCTAAATGGGGCAAAATAGCACATCTATTGGAAACATGACAAAAACAGGATGTTAACGAAAAAAATTAAGTGGAGTCAACAAGGTTACACATAAGTAACACCTTAACATTAAACGAAATCTATTTTCCATTTTGACCTGGAAACCTCTTCCATTAATTACTAAAATCTATTTACACAGCAGCTAGATAAAATCAATCTGATTGCTCACACCATTTTTTGGCTCACTTTCTATAGGCTTTGAGCATTCAACAGAGGGGCTCAAGAGAAGCCAATATTTAGATGTTCTCCGTTTCCATGTTTTGCCTCCTACATTATCCTAGCCATTATTTCTGTATGCAAGTTCTTCTGTACTGGAGATGCAGCATTTGTTCCTGGCTCTGTCCCCTCACCCACAGCAAAGACATGTATGGAGGCCATGCTTCCTTCCAACCTTATATGGAGGCAAAGCGGGTTCACCAGTATCTCTGTCGGGCTTGTTATGAGGGGTTCTGACAGGCCCCATGGCTGAGCTCTCTTACATTAACCAGATCAAAAGCACAGTTTGGCAAAAGTAGAAAAAAAAGGCAGTACAGACAGTACTCCTAGAACTGAGACACAAACTTTCTTCTACCCTTACTCCCCTTCCTCCTAGGAACATCCAGGAAGCTTCCAAAAGAAGTGATATCAATACATTAGGTGGACTTGTTCCAGTTGCAACATATATATACTCTGAGCCTGCCAGTTCAGCCAAGAGAAAGACACAAGTATGGGAAATATTTCTTCTGCCTTGGAGAACACTTCCTGTTAGGTAGGCAGAGTCTTGCACAACAGAAGGTAATATACACCTGGATCAGCTGTACTATGGCTGGAAATGGGCACTGCTGGAAGATTTCTGAGACAGGTATGTGCTTAGCTTTAGTATCAGTAATTAGAAACCTCATAAATTAAAAAAGTCTGTTTAATGCAAAATCATCTTTATCTGATTACTTATTTTTTTCTTGTATCTTGGCCAACTTAACACTATCGATTTATTATGATGATCTTTCAAAACTTATGCTACAAGCCAGGGTTACATTTTCTATCCAGTGATTCTGAGACTAAAAGAAGGTGCATATTTCTCCCCCATATTTAACCAGAACCAAATTAGCTTTTAGGTGAAGCTCCATCTACCTCAGCATATAGACATCAAAGAATTATATTAACGTTCTTACAGCATGGCCTGTCCCAGTCTTGATCGTATTTTCAGCTATGGTTCTCTGGCAGCAGCTTGCCACTTAATTAAAACAATCAAGATACCATTAGAGAACAGAAAATTGCACAAGGCTTTCAAGAAACCCAAAACCAAACCCTTATAAATTCTGATTTTAACAGCACCACTAACTGTTTTACCTGATGGTCTGACCTTGGCTTTTAAGGGAACCTCTGCCATGTGCTGGTGATGCTAGTGAGCAGCAGCAATGCATTTCTCCCTCTAATCTCAGCTGGCAAAAGCTGTTGGCTTTAAGTACTTACTTGAAGGGCTTTTCCCCCGTGTGTGTCCGGATGTGATTGTTGAGTGTTGTGGCACCAGCAAAGGCACGTCCGCAGTAGCCACACTTGAAAGGCCTGTCGCTGGAGTGCGTAACGACGTGGTTCCTCAGCTCTGAGGGCTGGGAGAAAGACTGGGAGCAGTGGCCGCACTGGTAGGGCCTGCAATGGGAAAGAGAAACAGCATGTCATCAGTGATTTCTGTTGGCATGAGCAGGAAACCATACAGGAGGGAGCACCTGATCTTCCTAGTGATTTCAAAAGAGAAATGTGGGTGCAGTTCTCTGGGTCTTTCTTGGGAGACGCATACCCAAAACTTCATGACCTCTTTAACAAATGTGAAATTCTTGGGCAGGAATTAACTGAGAGTCTATGGGGGCCCACAAACCGCAATTCAGCAAACTCATGATCCTGCACTGCACATCATATTCCTACCTTAATTCTCTCAAACTCAATACAGTGCTCCTTAGTCAAAAAAAAAAAAAGATCCACACACATCGGAGCTAAGGGACTCATGAAATCCTCTGTCTGTCGGTGCCAGCTACAGTCTTACCTACAAAAGCATGTCTGATGGCTATGTGCATATCTTAGCTGTATTCTGGAGCTACTCACAATTAAACTCCTCATAATGCTTTGGAGGCTTTTAGAGATCACCTATTTCGATAAGAGACTTGGAAAAAATGACCACCGTATTACAATTATCTTTTGATTTTCTTACTTCTGTTGAAAATTTTTGCATTTTATTAATAATTTTCTCCCGTCCAGATTGAAAATACCTTTTTTGTGGATCTTGAAAGGAAACCCAGAACTCAGCTTTTCAACAACACATTTTGTTAAAAGTAAACATAACAAACAAACACACAAAACTGACCAATATGTTACAAATTCAGAATCATAACAAGCAGACTGCAAACACAGAAAAAAAAAAGGATACAAGACAGCAGTGTGAGACTAGTCTGCTGAAATACTAACTAAAATAAAATGCCAAGAAACCATGTCTGTATATTTCTCTTTGGTAAAAGTGGCTTAATATCAACATCCTACAGGGGGATTTTCCATTTCATATTTGTTTTAAGTTACTGGCAGATTACTAAATGCTCATTAGACTTTTTGTTAAGAAAATTAAGATTTTTTTTTCTGGAGGGATAATAATGATTTTTACCCTACACAACATTTTAACTCTTGGTGTCTGCGTTTCCAGTGCCAATGGCCAACACAACCTAATTGCTCTCTCTGTAATAAATGTATATGTTTAAATGGCTAGAAACCAAAACTAAAGGGAAAGACACAATGGTGACCAGGCATGTACAATTCAATTAAGTGCAAAATAAAGTGAACTATCTCATTTGTCAAGTGAACTGCTTAATTGTGGTACTTGCATCACTGAACACAAATACTATTATTTTACGGTGCTTCAGAGCACTGAACCCTGATTGTAGAATTTTTTAGCTTGATTAATAGCTCAGTATTCATCAATAACTCAATACCTTACAATTTTAATTACTTGCATTTGAAAATCTAACTACTCTCCAACAAGTCTGAAAGTAATATATGAAAGCTCTGGAAAGGTAATTTAGATTATGCGTCCCTTAAAGATACATAGATATATGTAAAACAATATTTTAAAAAATCAAAAAACCAACAAACTGATTATCTATTTCTCTTACTGGAAGACAAGTAGTAACATGTTCACTTTTCTTGGAGTCCAAATTTAATTTGCATAGAAAATATTTATCAAATCTGGCATGAAATTTCAAGAGTTGGTAAAACAGAGATGATTGGTGAATGCAGACTTACTTGCATGGATATTCTAAAATCAAACATTTTTAAGCAAAATAATGCGATAATATATGCTGTATCCAAGAAACATTGATTTTTTTAATAGTGAAGGAGGCCATTAACATCTATTAGCCTCTGGTTATCTATTTTTAACAGTGACCACGAAAAATGATACAATGCTACATAAAACCAATTAATCTTTTATCTTTTTAACAGTCAATGTGATTAATTTAATGCAGTGAAAATACACACTGTAACTTGTCTGTAAACAGTCAAAATTTCAAACTAAATATGAGTGAATATTGTGATACCAAAAAATATGGGTTCACCCCTTACACTGCCTCAAAATAAATGTCTTCTTTACAAAGTATTCAAAATGTATTTCACTGGCTTATGATGAAGAAAATAAACCCTGTAAAGACCACCTATTGTTAGATCACTTTGACTGCATTTTTCTGATTCATCCACATCTTGGGAGAAAAACTATTAAAGGAGTAACCCTTCTCTTTGCAAAGGATGCATTTATCCAGTTTATACCCAGGTAATTCTGATTAACACTAAAATGTGTATTTTTTTATAAAAGCTTAGATACATGACACACATTAAGCAAAATTAATTTTAAAAAGAGAGCCAAAAAATGCATTCAAATACTGTAACAGCTTTAAAAAGCTGTAGTTTGGACAATTACAGATTTAAATATGCCAACTTCTGACAACTTTGGATACTACCACGTTTCAAAGAGCAAAAAAAATTGCATTCAATAAGTACAAAAGTTACCATTCTGTTCTCTGGTAACCATTTTACTGTGCTCAGAATTTTTTTCTTGGAATAAAATCAATATGTTATTTTTCAAAAAAAATGAAAGTGGTGCTGAAGTACTGAACACAAGCAATGCTCGGTTCAGTGAGTACATTGACATGGGCAGAGCACGCCTGCCTTTGATGTAGCAGTTATGTCTTCTGCCAGCACTTTTGTCTGCACTGGCACAATGAATTAAGATGGTGACCTCGCTATAACAGAGTTTTGCAGGCAGAAGGAACAGGGACAAAGTGGCAGAAGTGTTGGTCTTCATAGGCTGTACTTTCAAAAATCCACTGCTGGGCTGAATGCACTCCCAGCTCAGAAAAACTCATTTCCTTGGAATAACCAATACCTATATTGTACCTTCTTGAGTTTCACAGTATCCATGTGAATCAAAATCTTACCAGATAGTAATTTTGCACTACAGTTAAGAACAGCTAAACTGTTTACAGCAATGTACAGATGAGAATGATGACAGCCATCAAAAGCAGTTCTAATATTTTTTATTAAACCCCTAGCTACATGGGGGCTTTTAGCTCCACACCTTTCTTTTTGGGCTCAAAGAAAGCAAATCTACTTAGAAGAAAATTTTCCTGTTGGAAAAATTACACTGTTGTCATTAATCACATGCATCATTGATAAGGTATCTAGGTTTACTGACATGTAGAATCCACCAGCTTTTTGGAGAGACCCTAATCCTACAGTCTCTGACTGTATGATGGCCCACTATAGGAACACAGACCATCTAAAGAAATTCAGAGCGCAATTCTAATGTAATAGTTTTCAGGTTTTGCGGTAATTTATATTTTGAGCTTTTCCAAGTTGTGCAAGTCACATTTTTCAAAACAAAAATGCTAAGGAATAAATTTTGCTCTCTAAGCTAGACAATCTCTTAAATGATTTTGCTCTTTGGTGATGTCTTTTCCTGTCTTAAAAATTTCTTACTTTTGCAGCTGATACTTTTCTGTGTGAAAATACATCATGTATGGGACCAGTTCAAAACGCATGTTCTGCTATAAGGCCTACTGAACCCCACCAAAGCTCATGCTTTGTGCAGGGGGTGTAAAACCCTTAATGTGTACAAAGCATGTTAAGAGAAAAGAATAGAAAAATCCATATCCTTTCATCTGGAATAGCTACAGACAACTGTACATTTAGATTGATTCTTTTTAGATTTTCATTTAACAAAATTGACATAGCTTTATTTGTCTTTCACTATTCCTCTGCTAAAAAAATATATTTTCCAAATTCTTACTCCTAAGTATACCTAAGCCTTATAAATTTAATTTCTAAATCTTAAATTATTAACTCTTTGAATTATTAGAATCTTGAAAAATCCAATCATTATTATCCAACGCATTTTTAAATTATTTCCATTATGATGAATAGGTTTTTAGTGTGGCCTCTTTGGAAGTGAATTTGCTCTTTTCAAGGGGCATATGGAATTCTAGTGCAATTCTTAGAAGAGAAATTCCTTGTGAGCTCCCAAATACTAGTAACTCTATCAGTGAAACACTCTCATCCCAGAGAGACAAAACAGCACAGCACAGTAATTCTTTTCCCTTAGAAAGAACTAGAAAACCACCAGCTGAAAGGAGAGGCTGGCATGTGGTTGAAAGTGCTTTTCTTCCTGTTGAGGGCTAAGAAGTAGAAAACCAACATGATCATGGAATTACAGAATGGTCTGTGTTGAAAGGGGCCTTAAGACCAGCTTGTTTCCACCGCCCTGCTATGGGCAGGGACACCTTCCACTCAAGGCCCCATCCTATTTGGCCTTGATTATTCCCAGGATGGGGCATCAACAGCTTCTCTGGGAAAATTTCCAGTCTGTCCCACCACCCTCACACCAAAAAATTTCTTTCTTTTGTCCAATGTAAATTTACCCTCTTTCAGTTTAAGGCCATTTCCCCTTGTTCTATCACTAAATGTCCTCACAAAAAGACTCTCTCTAGCTTTCTCGCAGGCCTCTGTGGGTACTGGAAGGCTCATATATGATCTTCTACAGCAGGCAGTTTTTTGTTCTCCCAGTCCCAGCTTTTGGCTTCTGTGACATGGTGGTGTGACTGGAATACTTGCCAGTGAATTTGCTGACTAGATCAGCCTTTTCCATGTCCCAGGTCACCAGGCCTTCTGCTTCCTTTTAGAGAGGGTCCACATTTTCCCTAGTCTTCCTTTTATCACCAATGTAACAACAGAAGCTTTTGTTGTCCTAGATGTCCCTGCCCACATTTAATCCTATCAGGGTTTTAGCTTTCCTAAAGAGATCTCTGACTGCTTAGAGAATCTGTCTGTATATCTCCCAGACTACCTGTCTGTGCTTCCATCCTCGATGGGCTTCCTTTTTGCCTTTGAATTCATCCAGGAATTCCCCATTCATCCATGCAGGCCTCCTGGTGATTTTGCCTGACTTCCTCTTTGCTCCTGAGCTTGGAAGACATGATTGATCTCGTGGTCTCGAAGAGTGGAACACAGGGCTCCCTTGAACCCAGGACAACTTTCAACATTGTTATAGCGGAGAGGCTGCCACACCACAACCTCTGCACGGAACTCCAAAAGCAGGGCAGGTTGAAGAGAGGCCAGCATCAGCTTTCAGGACCAGGCCTTTGTACAGTGCACAGCTTTAAGAGCACAGCTGCAGTCAGAAGAGTTAGGTCACAGCTGTGCTCATAGGATGGTATTTTTGAGGAATGCCCTCTTCTAGCAAGTTGAATTAAGACTGGAGAACAAAGTGACGCTTCAGGATACTGCTAACTTGCGCACAGAAACATCCCTGGCAGAGCCTCTGGGCTCCACATCCCCTGCTGCCTTGGGGTTCCCCTTAGGCAGCACAACTGCTCTTCCAAGCACCTCGGGCACCATGCAGCAGCAGGGATGGCAGAGCTGGACCTGCTGGGAGTTCTGCAATCATCTGTTACAAATGTTTGTGCAGAAACTAGCAAAAGCAGAAAGCCAGCACACTTGGAGCATCTGCAAGCTTCTCAAGTTGACAGGGAGAGTTGCTGCTCTGTACACCCATTATTGTTATTAGTTCTGAGTCCTGGGCACTTGCAAACCTTTATGAAAAGGTTATGCACGAACCAGCATTAAATTCAGCATGAAGTTTATTTTAACTGAGCAATACTCAATAAACAGAAATAGACAATTCTTGTTCAACACACATATTTTTTCTAAGTCTGTTTTGGAGAGATTCAAATCAATTAGTGGACTTGGGGAGAGCATCAAGGTCAAAGACACAGAACCTATAAAGAAAATATAAATAGAAAATGGACTAAGCCATGATCTTAGAGAAAAAGATCTATTAATTTGGTAACTTCAACTTCCTGTTAAGAAAAACAAAACAAAACAAAACAAAACAAAACCTACTATTTAATATTGAGGTGATACAGCAAAACATGAGTAAAATAGTATCTTTTGAGTAAACAAGAATTGTGAGTGCCAGATCACACCCATAATCTATCATCCATGAGCACATTTATGGAGTGTGTTTTCCCTCGGATTATCAACTTGAATACCTGGCAATCAATGAGAATATGTATCACACAGATGTACAGGTTGTACATGAAAATATGCCACACAAAACTCCTGAGAACTGAAGACTTCTGCCTTCCCTCAACACCAATGTATCCTTAATCTGGTGATCATAGTGAGGTGGAACAGCAATGTCATTAAAAAAGACTGTCATTATCAGAAAAGTGGTTACTGTTAAAAAAAAGACAAAACCAACTTCTCTACAAATTGTTCACTATAACAAAGAGTTTTGGTTAGACACTTTTTTTAGCCTTCCAATAGGATTGTTGGGAATTTCTGCAGCAGAAGGAAGGAAATAATTTAAAAAAAAATTCAACAAAACAAACAGAAAAACCTCACCAAAATGGACTTTCAACTCTTGCTTCCAGAAATATTTTCTCAAACAGCATCTGTCTCGTCAAGGCTTGAAAAAAGTCTCAAAGACTCAGAAGGTCCCAGAATTCAAGATTTTATGGATTTAAATTTCCACCTCCCACGCCCACTTCAACCCCAATTACCATTAACTTCAAAGAGAAGCCCTAGAAAATGTAACAAGCTAAAAAAAATTCAATGGAAAGGGAGAAGTAAAATACAAGTAAACCAGTAAATAATTAAAAGTCAATTTAAATTAAAATCTTAAAATAAAACAAAAAACCCAGGAGATGATTTTAATAATTTCTCCTATTTGGCATTCATAGTATTTTAAAATAAGTTTTATTTATTAAGTGATCTGCCCGTTCAATAGGATCATTTATTTCTTACTACTTCATGGAATTATGTCTATTATGGCCTGTTTTATGTCTGCTTTCATTTAGATGTTCTCTTAATCTCAGTTGTTGTATTATCTTTGTTTGGATTCTCAAGCTTCAAGTAGTCTGCTTTTCTCAAATTTCAGAGCATGAATTGGACTCCTGTATGGATTCAAAGGTGTTTTCCCTGCACAGCATATCTGAAAAACAAATACTAAACCAGAACAGATAGACTAAAGTCTATTTCCTAGAGATGACAGGCCCTGCTGCTTCAGTCACATCAAAGATGCAGTGACCGGTGTGCTCACAAATTGCTGACAACGAACGAAGAGCTGTTTATCAGCTGGAGCGGTGCTGCAGATGTCATTGAGAAAATAAAAACCAGAGAGATGCATCCAGTACTTTGGGCTGGTATTCTTTCACAAATCATACCTTACTTTCATGTCTCCTGGAAATTTTGTGCAACACTTTAAAAATTTTTCATCTAGAGTTACGCAATATGTTTAAGAAACCAAAGGCAACTTTTTCTAGATACTGTATCACAAAATAACTGGTACCAGCTAAAAGACAAAAAGTTGCCTGTGATGTAAGCTCAAACTGTAATGATTTCTAAGCAGGGATATGAGAACCCTGATCCCAGGGTAGCAACTGTTATTTATGGTAATTTCAAACATGGAATGAATTGCAATGACCTTAAACATAGCAAGATGATTTCCAACTATGCTCTAGGGTATTCTGAGCTGACAGTGCTCCACACTTTCCTGTGGAAGCTACTAGTCAGGTGGGCACAGGAGAGACTGAGAGGTGAGACATCATGAATCAGCCCCCTACTAATGAGGATGTTCACTTTAAGAGTGAAGACCTGAAATCCAGTCTGTGTTTCAGACAATATTTGACACAAGCTGCTGAAGAGAAAATAAATAAAAACAAATGAAAGTAAATAAAATTAATTTTAAAAACTGAATCTGTAGCCTCTGAGATTAAAGATCTAATGGTAAGACAAACTTATTTTCTTTCTCTGACAAAATGAGTATTTGACTGTCGCCCAGAGTGCAGAATAGTACCATTAAAAAAGACTCTTCTTCATTAACTGCAACTTGCTTCTTCATAAAGGGAGAGGGGTTCAAGTAAAGGATGTAATCTAGGTGTCACACCTGACTGGATCAATCACTGAAAAAGTATGTGAAACACCTCACAATGTGCCTTTTCTAGTCTCTAGGCTCTTCCAGACTGATGCACCATTTTATGCTTTACAATATGCTTAGGGTGCTTTAACACTGGAAACATGAAAGTCCAGGATATTTAGGAGTAGATGTTTCAGGACCAATATTCTACATTGTGACACTTAAATGGCCAGTTGAGTCCTACAGCTTCCTTAGCAAGGCATATGCTTCTGCTAAGGCCAGCTTAAAATCCTGAAAATGTTGAAAGGGCTTGTTTTCTTTCACAATATTATAAATTCTTTAATTTCTATGAAGATTTGCTTAGAATCTAGTTAGCCCCTAGCATGTTTGACATTTCTTCTGGAAAAATGGACTTATTCTCTAATATCTCCATACCCACAGAATCACACAAGCATATGTGTACATGTAGATAGTACACAAAGTACACAAAGAGACATAGACATGCACACAAACACATGCACAGACTCATTCTTTGCTACTTTTTGGTAGTGTTTTGTTAACTGTAATTCACAATTAAATGCTGCTTTTAGAACAACCTTCCAGGGATTCAGCTGTTCTGCTCAAATCTTCACAGTGGAAGAAGAGACAAAACACGGGCAGCCTTTTTTATTGAATTAATTTGATTTTTCTCTTTTGTCCTGCCAGCTATCAAAATTGTCAAATAAACCAGCTTTGATTCATAAATAATGGTTCCATTATATTTACTGTGCCACCGGTCAGAGTACCTGAAATTTTAATTCACTTGTTCAGCTAAATTTCATCCTCAGTTCACAGCCATAAAATTCTGTATTGACAAACTTTCAAACCAACTTTGACTCTGAGGTATCTAGTCAACATTTTTCTTCTGTGTGGATATTAGTTTATTGAATAAGTGGCATCTGTTTTCCTCCACATCACTGGTGGAGTAGGTATTTCCTTTTGACAGCTTTGTACGATTTATGGGTTTGCATGCTATGAAGAAAAATAGTACTAAGCAAAAAATTCCAATTCATTACCTCTTAGTACTTAATTAAGTTCATACACATTGCACACTATAGCTGAACCCTGAAATGACTGTGGCAGCCACTGAGCAGCAAGTTAGATTATGTTTGGAAGACAGAGAGACTTTTAATTTTCTTGACCTCATTTTTTCCATCTATGATATTCATAAATTTTCATTCTATTTTGTTGCTTCCATCAGATGTACCAAACCACTCTAAAAACAAGATTATATCCTTAGCTATTTCCTTTTATCTGCACATTTATGCACCGAATGTTTTTACAAATAGTGAAGGCAAGCAATAGTTTTTATCAGCTTACTTCACGCAGCTGCCGATGAATTATGTCATACAGGCTCCCCATAATAATGGTTTGGTTTTGAAAATAATAACAGCTTGATAAAAGAAGAAAGCAGTGGATTTGGCTATCAGTAGATACAGAAAAAAAAGAGAGCCTGGGCTTTACCTGTCGGGGTTCTGCGTACACACATGCATCTGTAAGAGGATCCGCTGGGTGAAAGTCTTAAAGCATTGCCCACATTTCCAAAGATGCCAGTCACTGAACTCAGAATTTAGTTGGCTTGTTGAAGTTGGGCTTGCAAGAACTCGTTGGTTTTTGACACTGATCTGGTTAAATCCTGACTCGATGGACCCAGACTTATCCAGGAGAGAAAAATTTCTGCTACACGGAGTCTGTGGAAATACTATGGATCGCTGTGGAGTGGCAGGGGATAGTTTGCTACTTTTATTAAATGGCTGTAGGGTGTCTTGTCTGGACATGGCCTCCATTACAGTCGAAGGGACATTCACTGGGAGAAAACAAGAAAATTAAATAAGATCCTTTTTATGCCTTTTTAAAGCTAGTACAATTTTGGGAGACACCAAAAAAAATCAACATCCATTTTCTTGACACTACAATGAAACAATTTTATTTTAACAATGTACAAAAAAAAAGGGGGGGGGGAAGAAAAGAAGGACTTGAGTGAGACAGTGATCTGAATGGATGGTGCTGATTCTGTGACACTGAAATGAAAATTCATGCAAGGGAGTGTCTGAGACTGAAAGGACCCAGAGAAGCCTGACTGTGATATACATTTATTACACTATGGGTTTGTCATCTGAAAGAAAAAGCTGCACCACTTGTGATACCCTGACTCTGCATGTTGCAGTCAGCATGTCTGACTGCTATATCCCAGACAAGCATGGATTTTGAGAGCATGGAGAAAAAATCCCTGCTCGGACACTCCTCAAGATACAAGGGAACTTAAATATCTACTGCAGCAATAGTTCCCTTATCCTACAAAAGGGTAGCCTCTAAGGATATTATACTATTCCATCTCACAAATAGTCACACTGCCAATGCAGTTAAGAAGCCAGGGACTTCACCATGCCTCTAATGCCTGAGTTTAATAGCAGGTAGGTCACCATGAAACACTGCAAAGTATAGGCAGAGAGGCCTTTGTGCACCAGTTTCTCACCTACAAAACAGGCATAAAAATTTTTTCAGGTCCCATGAAAATTGTTTCTAGTCATATGATCATCAATTAACTCCAGCTTCTGAGGCACTCAGATATTTCAGCAACAAATGCAATATGCTTTTCACAAAGAAGTGATTTAGTGCTGAATTTGAATGTTTTGTGATAAGAAAAGCAGGAGGTCAAGCAAGTAGAAGAAATTGAACAACTGCCTCACACCTTGAGAACCATGTAGATCATACAGTGAATAAGGTAAGAGTCCTGTGGAAAAATAGTCAACTGACAAAAACTTGCACCACAATGCAAAAATGAATATAATTTAGGCCATCTGGACCAAGTAACTTCTGTTGCTTTCTAATTTTGGACCGCTCAGACTCATGACATAATATTTTAATGGAATTTTTTAAATTAAATATGTTATTTATATATATATATAAGTATGTATACACAAATTTAGTTACTGTCACAAACTGTTTATGTCTACAAATAGGTACATAGCCTGTACTAAACTCTTGATTAGAAAGTAAAATTCTGGTTTGGTAAGTCATGACAATAGATTTCTAAGAGCAAACATGAGAATTAAAGTTGTAAGCTGGCATCAGCCATCATTTTTTAATATATAAAAAAAAAAGGCAAATTAATATTTGGTAATATCTTAAATCCTGCCAGATGTTTTAGGGTTATGTTCTAATATCTATGATCAATCACAATTATTCAAATATTATATTATTACAAGATATTTAGTTTATGTCAGTTGAGGGCCTTCCTAATCTTTTCTTTTTTGTAGTATCTGAGAACATAATTTCTAAGTAGAGTTACATCCATAGAGCTGTCTATCACAAGTTTCCAGACATAAAATATGTCTTCTATGTCTCTTCAGTACCAGGAGCAATTTACATACTATCATTTTGCCCCAATACACTCAGAAGAAGGGGATCACTTTTTTTTTCTTTTTCTTTTCTTTAAGTTGTACTCATAAAAGTCCACAGAAGCAATGAGATTAGGGTAATAAAGACCTAAGGAATGTAGGCAGAACTTGTGCTAGTGACAACACCCCTGTGCAGAAGATAAGCAGAAGGTACACTGTGGGAGTTTAAGTGGGACTTAAGTCCTATACCAGTCTGCAGCTGGCTACATGGTTAGAGATTAATTTCATCTAGTCATGTCTCTCTGGATGAAACTCTGGTTTGTCTCACAGCAAAACAGCAAGTGACAATATTCACAGATTTTAGCCATAATGCTCTGTTTTTCAAATAAAATTTTTGTCATCTTCAGCTCCTGAAAAAAAAAAAAATTATATATTGTACACTGCAGAGCATGACTTTCATCAGCAAATATTTCTGCCAGTAACTAAATGTCTTTTAAACTTTTCTCAAGCCCAACAGATTTGAAAACTCAAGATGGGAAAGGATGTTTATTTTTGACAGTTTAATCCCTGCTATCTTGCTGTTTAATTGCTTCATGATTCAGTATTTGAGTTGCTACAAGACGCTAGTTCATCCTAGCAGTTCATCCTGTTTAAGTGTCCAAGCACAGGACCAAAACCATACATTTTATATTTATTAAGTGTAGGCGGCCACAGGGTTACCTTAAATCAAAGTCAATGAGTCCATTATTGTTTTCTTCCACCACATAGATACATATAGTTGCCAAAATGCATGCAAGCTCTAAACAACTCTCACACACAAGCAGTAAAACTGAAGGGTGTTCCTGAATCACCTATTTCCATCACAAAGTATCCAGCACTAGGCTGCATTTGTATCATAAGTTGCATGCTTAGTTTTGTGAGGAATCCTAGCAAACTAAAAGTAAAATATTGAAAACAGGTAAAAGAATGGGTGAAAATGGGGATGGTCAGGATGGAACAGAGGTTTATTGTCATTTCAAGGTATTTACATTCAGTTGGTATTTTAAAAAGCTGGTTCTTATGTTGAACCACAAGGATCTAAACTCTTAAATCAGCCAGCCAAAGCTTTTCTCAACATGATCAGAGGTAATAGAACAAAGAATCACTAACAGAGGCCCTGTGGGCTTGCAATGCATTACTGTTTTGGCAACACAGTGTTTTGTGATAGGTCTGGCAACAACGGGGAGAACCAAACAAACTGTTTGCAATAGATTAATTAATCACTTATATAGAAAAGTGATTCTAGCCATACCATGATTTTGCCCAGTTTAAGTATATCAGCTTACCTTGAATATACTCCACTTCCATTAAATGCTGTAGAATCAGAGAATCATAGAAGGTTTTTAGTCGGAAGGGACCTTAAAGACCCTCTAGTTCCAACTCCCCTGCCACGGAGAGGAGGTTGCTCAAAGCTTCATCAAGACTGGCCTTGAACTTCCAGGGACAGAGCACCCTCTAAAACACTCTATGGATATAGCTGATTAGGCATGAAAGAGGAAGTATGACTTACAGAGGTAGAAATATAAGGAAGAACTTACAATTCTCATCTTGTGCAATGCACTGGAGAGGGATTCCAAAGAAAGATGTGTAGCTGTCATTGTACCACACCAACAGCTCAGTGCCCCTGGGGATATCTATACAAGCCCGGTAGAATATATTTGACCTAATCAAGAGAAAAAGAAAACATTGCATAATTTAGGAATAGAGCATTCTCCTCTTATATTACATGGTATTACAGTAGAAATTCTTAGTTTTGGAAGCATTTCTGCAGATAACTAAATGAATAACCTACTGATTGTTTTTAAACCAAATCTGTCATTAGAGAAGGACTTTGTTCCTGTAGCACAGGCTAACAGCAACATTACAGGCAAGTTTGCACCTAACATGCACAAAACACTAAGGTTTTAGAAGAACTGAGATTTTATGAAAATACAGGTATTTTCTTACAACATCTGTGTCAGGAGGATTTTAGAATGGTAGATTTTGCTTACACATTATAAACATCTGAGTGGTGAGCACAGATCAGCAAGTTCAGCCATTTAAACAGCCTTGCATTTGTCATCTAAGCTAATGTTAACATATTTTAGGGTAAATAGAAAACAGCTCTTTTATGTGAATAAGTTCATTTAGCAAGACCATTGAAGTAGTGTGAAGTGACCTTTCATGACAGTAATATACCATCAAAAGAGAGATCTTGGATTGTTGAGAAGAACAGACTTTGGCTTAGGGGAAATGAAAAATTGGGGTTAATCGGATCACGAAGCCATTAAATCTTCCCCTGTGTGGACCATGAGGGCAGTGCCAATGATCCTTTAGTATGTATAAATTAGTATTACCACAGGTGTGATATCACATTGTTCCTGCGGGAAAAGACTGGGAATTTCTAGACCACTGAAGTGGGAACCGAGGGGGGAAAAAGGGAAAAATCCTAATGCCTTTAGCATAAAAACAAGAGCCTTATACTGAACTTGCACTGATGCAAATAGCTTCAGAGCGATACTTCTGCAGTTAACAGATTTACATGGCAGCAAAGACTGTGTAAGATTAGAATCAGGCACAAGATAAAAGACAACTATTTTCAGTTTGCAGTGGCTTTTCCCTTATGCTTCACATGGAAGAGTAAAACACACTCCTGTGAGATGGATAGAAATTCAATAAACACAAGAAGAATAGTCTGCTCTTGCTGAAGGATTACATACCAAAATGATACAGTCAAAGTACCAAGAAATGACTATTTTTTATAACAGCTTATGTTAGGCAGAAAAATATCTATAGACAAAAAAAAAAAAAGAAAAAAAAGTTAGGCCTCAACCAGTTTTCTGAGTGAAGAATTGCTACAAACATTATTCTGAAGTTCAAGATAAAAGTGTTTAGGGTTGGTAGGCCTTAAATTTAGACTTTCTATAAAGAATTGGCTGTAGCAATGCAATTTGTTCCTTGTATAACACTGCAGACATAAGGAGAATCTTCTACCACATTTTTCATGGCAGTGAGATATGCACTTGTCAACATATTTTGTCACCGCAAAGTGGCTCTTGGCAACAGGATCATAAAGATCAATAAAAAAGTGCAGATTCTCAATATTTTACTAGCAGCTGCAAAAATTTCATTTATCTTGTTATTTTCCTCGCTTACTGCCACCCTGTCTCAGGAGGGCACTGCTAGCTAAGCAGAACGGTTTTCTTAGCCTTCTATGAATATCTGACAAAAACTCTCCCCTTTGTGTCTCCCCTTCATCTTCCCTCCTCCTCCTTCTCCTCCTCCTCTCTCTTTCTTCCCAGAGCTATGCATTTAGTTAATTCTTTCCACTGTTACACAAAAATGAAAATCGGAGCCACACTATAAATTACCAGCATCTCTTAACTTGAGAAAAATTGAGTCTACTTTGTACTTCACCCTTGTAACATTTCATCTCTCAGTTTGGCTTCCCTTAACATAAACACAGCAGCCCAGCAAATGAATGTGCTAAAACCAAATGACACACTTTGCCGCTGAAAGAGCAGAACTGTTTTTGAGCAATGGGTGGTCTGTGGGGCTTGAAGTGGGCAGGGAAAAAAAAGTGTAAGTGTACACCGTCCCTTACAAGTGTGCAGAGCTTCCAAAACTCGCAGAAATCTCTGCATGCTGAAGTACATCAAAGGGATTTTTCCCTTTTCGGATAATATTTCCTTTGCTGACATGTATTTAGTATTGTGGTTGGATGACTCATAAAGATAGCTTCATGGCGTCCCAACGCAGTTGAAGCAGAACACATGCCAACAAACATTATTGTCAGCCTCAAAATAAAAACAAAACGTTCAGCTAAGGGTCAATCAATCAAGAGCACTTTGAAGAAAATTCCATTTAGATATTACAAATCATAACAGAATGAATTTAAACCAGCTGACTTTCTGTGAGGAGGACGTCCATGTACAATAAAAATTAGGCTGGTTTTTCAGTGTCCAACTTTTCTATTTTCTTACACTTGGATGCAGTCACTGGTGATGGATGCCAGTTTTTTAAATTGTGTTTTTGTAGTTCATTTTATAAAGATCTGAAGTAATCGAAAACAGATCAACAGAGGGAACTCTAAGTAAAAACTCCATCATGAAAGGAGAGTTGTAAAATCCACTTAATATTGACAGATGTGTAATGACTTTCTCATGCTCAGTTATATATATATATATATGTATATATGTACGCATCTATTTTTTTCTTATTTTTATACGTATACGAGCACGCACATATCACCACATTGAGAAATAGTCCGCAAGATACCCACAAAAATACTCCTTCATCACAACAATCTTTTTTCATTATCCGGTGTGTTTATTTAAAATCCAATGGTATTTTAGCTATAGATAGCAAATATTTAAGTATATAATAAAATATTTGTAATGTATAAATAGGATAGTTATTTTTTTAACTGCAGCATTATTTAGTCAACTGGCCAGAGAATAAAAAAGTTGAAAATGCAGTTGAACAATTTTACCATTGTTAAATTGGATCTCTATGGGATAATCAAACTTCATATATTTCATTTTAGCTTGCTTTCGTATGTTTTATTTTTAATTTTAAAGGTAGTTTAAATAAGATTAAGATTTTTCCTGAATAAAAGAAACCTGCTTTCTAAAGCAACCAGCAAAATTCATTGCTCACTGTGACTGGCAAGCCTGGGGCATTCTTTGATGTACTTCCTACCACGTTTAATAAGGCCAAGCAGTTGCTTCTGATTCTAAGACAAAAGGTTTGTTTATAGCTGAGGTCATGTATTTATGTAATGTGTTGTCTGGGTTTTCTGGATCCATTTGCAAGTACAAAGTAAAATGCACCAAAATTTCTTTACATTTTTCTTCACATTTTGACTTTCTCTAGCCAGCCAGATAAGAGGTACAAGCACTAGCAATCTTGGTTAGCAGGTGCACTCAACATAAAAGCTCACCTCATGACTGACCCTCAGGGTGCCTCTGGGAGCAAAACTCCTTCCCTGCCACTTTTCCCTCTCCCCTATCACACACATCTCTACTGAGGGTGGAGGACTGCTTGTGTTGGCTTGCCTCTGATGAGACTATTTGGAAAAGCGCAGAGAGCTCTGTGTGGCGTGGTGGTCACACAAGTGACACAGGGCTGCCCTCACTCCCTGGAGCTTCACCCTGCATGTGTTGCCCCACGTGAGCACATCCTCCAGAGCTCTGAAACTGTCTTTGCAATCAAAGGCAGAAGTACTTCTGACAGTTACAGTCTGATAAAACATTTTCATTTTGCGTCGTTGAGTGAATCAAAAACCACTTTACCTGTACTGAACCACTGTTAAGTTCTGCTCCCCACAGTGCCTTGCACATCGGATGTACCTCATCCAGCTTGACTTACTGGGTTCTCCACCATCGATAAAGTGCTGCAGTGTCCCATCTTGGTCATATATCTGGGAGAGACGTCACAAGGTCAAGTAGTTAGAACAAATCATCAGCAATCATTTTCACTGCTTTGCTGGTGTCTCTCTGTGGCTTTTCCAGGACTTTACTGCCATGAATTTTGTCATTTGTAAACTGATACTCTTAGAAACATACATGAAAAAGCAGAAAAGTATTTAGAGGGATGCAATTTTATCATGTTTCTCTTATCAAGCCAATCTTTTCATATTAAAAATATTTGTGGTGTCTCAAAGATGTGACCATGTTTCCCAAAGAATATTTAACCTATTTTGACAAGCTGGCCTTAAATAATGAACTGCCAGATAAACAAGAAAATCTGAATGTAAAGCGTGCATTGAAATGGCTGGGACATCTGAACAAGGGGCAGTAGTAATCCCTAAACAAGTATCCCTTCTTTCACATCTCAGTTGAAGCAAGAGCATATACTTCAGAAACCTCATGTGATATGTTAGGGAGTTGTAGGATTCATAATATGAAAACAAATGAGACTAGAAGGAAAAACGGAGTTGATGATGCCTTTAGGAGCTCCCTTGAGACATATAATTTTTTGAAGTACTAAATGAGAAATCAGTCCTGAGGGAATCATCGTTTTCCTAAACATGACTTCTCTGCTAAGGGCACGAGAGCCAGTTATGGTAATTTAAAAAAAAAAGACAGTATTATGTTTCTGTTTGGAAGTGGATGCTCTCTCTGAAATCAAGAATAAAGTTGCTCTAGAGGTTCTAAAATGAAAAGATAAATGTTTCATGCACACCTGTCCTACTGACTGTTTTAAAAATGTTATCTAAGTAGGTCTAATCCTAATAAAAGCGTGCTATCTCACAAGTACACAACTACTTTGTCAAATTTCACAAATGCATCTGAACAGTTAGGTGCCTGTTTGAAGTAAATCTCATTTTCATGCCTTTTTCCTCTCTATGAACACCATTTGCTTTAATACCCGTATCCCAAAAATGTTACACAATTTGTAATTGTACGAGCTTAAACCAGTGTCTTCTTGAAAGTATTAATTTTGCTAACTAAAGAGGATGCACATTACATTGAATTGAACATTTCTAGTATATACAAATAAACAATCTTGAATGTTTATTTCAATATCAAGAGAATAATCTTGAAAATTATGTGGCTATATTCAATACATCCAATTTTTTAAAAGACTGTTTATCACATTTCACTAAAAAATATACACAGGAATTGAGATCCAGTTTTTTCCTCCACCAGAGGAGAGTGGCAAATTCAGGAACCAGCCTTGCTTTGTTGTTGGCCAAGAGGGACTGTGAGTAATCACGAGCAATATGCCCATTGCAAGAGGATGAGTGACATAGAAATCAAGTGTCTATTGCAATCCTTATCTTTTGTTCCTGAGTGTCTGTGACAAGCATCACGTGGAACCTGGCCAAATACTCCTGTGTTGGATAAGCAACATGCACTGAGTGAAATAGAGAAATCAGGAGTCCTCAGAAGTAAACAAATACTCCAACATCAGGGATGAGGTTTATTTTTTTATGTATGGTAGCATGTTGATTATCAGCACGGACCTATTCTTATGCAAATATCTTAATGTATGTTGAATATGTGAGCAAAATATGCTAAACAATAAAAATCTATGATGAAATCAGAAAAATTCTACAGGAAATCAGCCTATAAAAAGGAAGAGAAGGAAAAAGTAATGACTAACAGTACTTGGCTGGAACCATTTTGGCAGTATCTATGCAAACATTCTCAGCAGTGTTTATTATCTATCCATTTACATGCTGCTTATTCACATAACAATATATGGCTTAATATGAGGCAAAAACAATTCCCATAAAAGAAGAGCTGATAGCTTCCTAATCCCCAGATGATATGAAACAGGAAAGACAAAGAGGTCTGCCATAATCAGTACTGACACTCATATCTTGACACACAGGGTCTTACTCGGAACTTTGTGTAAATAGACAGTCATTAACTGATATGAAAAATTAAAATCTGTCATGAAAATATAGGACTGGATCTTTCCTGGGCCTTGGTGAATTGGAAGGACTGTTCTAAGTATTTTCAAATACTTTTTTCTCGCAAGTAGTGATGCATCAAGTGACACTATGCCCTCCTTTCCTAGGAGAAATTACTGACATTCCTGCATAGTCATAATCTATCCAACATCACTGTTAGCCCTGTTCTTACAGGATTGTAAACCCATCTGTAAGGAAGCAGAAGCCCTAAGCTTAGAAGGGAAATAACAACGTCTTGAATCTGTTTATTTGTCAAATTGCACAATACAGGTCAAAATCTGGGAAAAAACAACAAAAACTGGATACACTTATTATTTTTCATGTCACTATCATGCAAGAGTTCTTATTTATTTTACAGTTCCATAAATCAGGCAACCATCAAAGATATAACTGCCTGAAGAAATCCTCGTGATGGAGCAAACCACAACCTGCTGTAACAGAAAAAGCAAACCTGTAGCACAGGCCGTGAATCCAGGCACTACAGTAAACTATGGATACACATATTCACCCACATTTCTATTACACATGCATACATCCTTAAACACTCATAGTACCTATTACAGAAAATACTGCAGAAACCTGTGATAAACTGATGTTACTGGAAGTCTTTGACTACCTCACTAGATCATTACATCCATCTACACTGGCATAATTTTTAACACATTGCCAGAGCACCACGGCAAAATAAAATACCATTTCTCCAAGTCCCTGCAGACACAGTATTTATTTTTTCTGTATCTCACATCAGTCACTGATCTAAGTATGGGAAACACAATTAGTTATTTCATTTTTCTACTTTGGCTACAAAGTAGTGTTGGAAGTGTTACCTAAGATTCTTACTGGACCTTTTCCTCTTCTGACACAAAGTACTTGATAACCTTTGGTTTTGCTGAGTTTTAAGGGTTTGGGTTTTGTTGTGGGTTTTTTGTTTATTTGTTTTCTAATGGAATGAACCAGATTTGTGGAAGAGACTGGAATCTGAAAAAAGAGGACTGCACTCACCTCATTTGACATGCATTACAGTCCCCTTAACAGTTGCCATACAGTTAACTATCTTCTTAATAGGTTCTTGAGTTTATGGATATTTTACTGGTATGTTGCAGATCAAGAGACTCAAAAAGTGACACGTATTTTTACTCTGTGAATTTCATCCTTTGACTTCAGAATACAACAGAAATGGCTTTATTATCCAAGAAAGTGAGTCCAAAGCATAGTCATCAGAACACAAGTCTTCTCTTTGGTAATTCCTATTCTCTTCCTTGTAAACACCACTTTATTAAATAATCAAGACATAAATAGAGGTCAGGTTCATCTTGTAATGGCATGCAAACATAAATTAGATATGAAGGACTGGAGGTATTACTTGCTGTATTGGTTGCTGATAATTATTTGGAGGACATAGATACAGTTACTTTAATGACAATGATAAGAGCAACATACAATGGCAATAATAATAACGTAACTTTTAAAGCACACTGCATCTCATATAAGTGATGCTCTAAAATCTCTGAACACCCATAACTAAGTAAAATAAACAAGGACCATCTAAGATTTAAGCAGTATTAGAAGACATGGTGGAGTGCTAAAGAACCTTTTGAGAATCTTCACTTCAGTATTGATAGAGTCAGTACTGCTCACTTGGATCAATGGGGCAAATCTAATTCCAATGCTAAAGATTGTTGCCCCAGTTTCTGGTATAGATGTCACAAAATTTTAGATTAAAGAAGTTCAAATGTAACAGCACAACTGCAGAGAATGCCAAGTTATAAAACAATTAAAAACAATTTCATGGAAGAGGCAGCAAAACCAAAAATAGTTTGTTGAAGTTCTTTCCTCTCTATCTATTGCCTTCCCTTGTTCTCTTTCCAGGGTCTGATAAAGGATTATGTCTTTAGAAATTCTTCCTGCATTTTATTTTTCCATTTAGTCAGATAAGAAAGATATTAACAGATAATTATTTGACCACTCATTTTCATTTCAGGCAATCAGAGAATAGATTGATCCTGAAAACAGAATTTTTCTTTGTTCATACCATTATCTTCTAAAAGTAGCTATTAGAATATTTGTTTTATGTTGCAAGACATCAAAAGAGGTGTGAATAAAACCACAAAATATGCAAGAGTTAGTTCTTACCATAAGTAGAGACTCCTGCATTTTACTATTCGCTGCTATTCTCATTGATACCATGTGCATAAAATCATAGAATTTTCAAATCAGTTACTATGAGTCTTCTCCTCTCAAAAGAAGTTTTACTCTTGACTTCAATGGGAAGAGTCAAGATAGCAAAAGTGTACCCAAAACTATTGGTAATATGGTGAAGAAGTTGTAACCAGACTGACATGTTAGATGGGGTAGCATTCATACAAGCTGTATTCTTTCTATAACAGTGCATGAACCTACAAGCCACAGTTACATTCAAAGTTTCTTTGCTGACTTGGACATCAGAACTGAATAAGCTCTACATTATGTAAATCTCACTATTGTGAGACCTTGCTTTTGATGTAAAAAAGCAACAACATCTTCTACAGGTGTCTATCCTAAACAGAAGTTGAAAAAAATGCCAAAAAGGGTAACAGTTATAAGCCTGGCTATATAGCTGACAGTCTGTAAAAGGTGTGCAATTATAGAATCATAGAATTGTTTAGGTTGCAAAGACCTTTAAAATCATCCAACCCTTAACTGGTCATTGCCAAGCCAAGCACTTAATGAAGTCCCTAAGTGCCACAGCTACACTTTTAAATACCTCCAGGGATGGTGACTCTACCACTTCCCTGGACAGCCTGTTCCAGTGCTTGACAACCCTCCCAGTGAAGAACTTTTCCCTAACATCCAAGCTAAATCTCCCCTGGTGCAGTTTGAGGCTGCTTACTCTTCTCCTGTCACTTGTTACTTGGGAGAAAACACCAGCTCCCATGCTGCTACACCCTCCTTTCAGGCAGTTGTACAGAGCATAAGGTCCCCCTGATCCTCCTTTTCTCCAGGTTAAACACTCCCAGCTTCCTCACCTGCTCCTCAGGTACTCCAGACCCTTTCCCAGCTCCATTGCCCTTCTCTGGACACACTCCAGCACATCAATGTCCTTTTTGTAGTGAGAGGCCCAGAACTGGACACAGTTCTGGCCATGTGGCCCCACCAGTGGCAAGCACAGAGGGACAGTTGCTGCCCTGGTCCTGTCAGCCACACTATTGCTGATACAGGCCAGGATGCCATTGGCCTTCTTGGCGACCTGGGCACAGTTGGCTCATGTTCAGCTGCTGTCAACTAGCACCCCCAGATCGTTTTCCACCAAGGCATCTTTCCAGCCACTCTTCCCCCAGCCTGTCCCATCAGGTAGGATTGTTGTGACCAAAGTGCAGGACCTGGTGCTTGCCCTTGTTTGACCTCATCCAATTGGCCTCAGCCCATCAATCCGGCCTGTCCAGATCCCTCTGCAGAGCCCTTTAACCCTCCAGTAGATCAACACTCCTGCATAAATTAGTGTAATCTGCAAACTGACAGAAGGTGCACTTGATCCCCTCATCCAGATCATGGATAAAGGTATTGAACAGGCCTGCTCCCCAACACGGAGCTGTGGGCAACAGCACTTGTGACCAGCTGCCAACTGGGTGTGGCACCACTCACCTCTACTCTCTGGACATGGCCAGTTTCAGTTTTTTACTTGAAGAGCACAAGCCATCAGCATCCAGTTTCTCCAGCAGAATTCTGTGGGAAACGGTGTTAAAGACTTCACTGAAGACCAGATAGACAACATCCACAGCCTTTCCCTCATCCATGAAGTATGTCACACTTTCACAGAAGGAGACCAGGTCGGTCAAGCAGGACCTGCCTTTCTTAAACCCGTGCTGGCTGTGCCCAGTCCTGGTTGTCTGCACTGGCACTCAAGATGATTTGGTCCATGACCTCCCCTGGCACCAAGATCAGGCTTACAGGCTTGCTGTTCCCTGCATCCTTCTTCCTGCCCCTCTTGTAGCTTCATGTCTGCTGGCCTCTGGTCATCAGGAACCTCCCTGATGAGCCATGGCCACTTAAAAATTATTGAAAGTGGTTTAGTGGGCTCTTCCACCACCTCCTCAACACCCTTGAGTCAATCTCATGTGACCCCCCCCATAGACTTGTGTGTGTCTAAATGGAGTAGCAGGTATCTTACCATTTTTCTCTTGATTACAGGGGCTTCATTCTGCTTCCCACACCTATCTTACAGCTCAGAGGACTGGTTATTCAGAGAAGAACTGGTCTTACTATTAAAGACTGGGTCAAAGAGGGCATTAAGTTCCTCAGCCTTTTCCTCATCTTTTGTCACTGTTTCCTCACATATCCACCAAAGGGTGGAGATTCTCCTTGGCCCCTCTTAAGCTGCTATGCAATTTATAGAAACCTTTTTTTTTTTTACAGCAGGTAAGTTCTACTCAGGCTTTGGACCTTCTAATTTTCTCCCTGCATAACCTCATGACATCCTTGCAGTCCCCTGGAGTTGTGTGCCCCTTCCTTCCAAAGATCACAAACTCTCTTCTTTTCCCTCACTTACAGCTAAAGCTCTCTGTTTGACCAGGCTAATTGTCTTCCCCACCAATTCGTCTTTTGGCATATGTGGACGGCCTGCTCCCGCTCCTTTAAGATTTCCTTCTTAAGGCACATCCAGCTTTCCTGGACTCCTTGCCATTTAAGACTGCCTCCCAAGGGACTCTGTTACCCAGTCACCTAAACAGGCCAAAGTCTGCCCTCTGGAAGTCCAAGATGGCAGTTCTGCTGATCCTCCTCCTTACATCTCCGAGATCTGAAAACTCAATCCTTTCGTGGTCATTGCGCTCAAGATCATGGTCTGACCACCACATAACCCTCAAGTCCTTCTCTGTTCACAAACAATAGGTCCAGCATGGCACGTTCCATAGCTCACTCCCTCACCATCTATGTCAGGAAGTTATCTTCTGCACATTCCAGGATCATCCTGGATTTTTTCCCATCTGCTGTGCTCCATTTCTAACAAACATGGGTAAATTGAAGTCTACCATGAGAACAAGGGATGACAATCATGAGACTTCTCCCAGCTGCTTATAGAATATTTCACCTGCCTCTTCATCTTGGCTGGATGGTCTATAACAGACTTCCACCATAATATCTGCTGTATTGGCCTTCACCTTTGTTCTTACCCAAAAACACTCAGTCCTGTCACCACCATCATCTTCTTTTAAAGGAAACTGCCATATCTTCATTTAATTATCTTTTTTTAAATTCACTTTGCGGCATTTTACTCATTCTCTGTAATAAACTAGTAGTGTAAGTAAAGTTGAATACATGTGTGCTTTCATAGATGGGAGAAGAGTGTTCAGTGGCATTACTGGTAGAAGAGAGCTCTACAGCCAACAGAACAAACAGCAGGGAAGGCTACCTCTCCCATAAGGCTGAAGAAATAGCTGCCTCTTTCCTGAAAAGCTCTGAGACTCACACAGACAACTGAACAGTAAAATTCAGTAATTTGACTTGCCCAAGGCAGTGATTGTTAAGCAAAATGCCAATGAACTCTAGAGTTTATTATGACAAGAGTTTATTTGTTAGAGCTTCTAATCGTGTAAAACTGAAAGCAAACTGGGTTGTATACACGACTTGATAACTTACTCATTTAGGTTGGATTTTGTGTGATATACTGGTGCTTAGCTGTCTTTGAAATCAACACTCTGCCAAAGGACCTCATTAGCTAGAATATCTGAAATGTTCAGAAGATTCTGCATGAACTGAAAGAGAAGACTACTAGCAGAATTCCTTGAAAAATATTACATTTAAGGAGCATACTTTAGGCTGAAAATCAAACTACAGCTGGGTTCATATTGATAGCAACAAATGTTCAAAAATGAATGCTTTTAGACTTTAAATGCCTTGATATTAGGAGCTGGCCATCTGCTTCAGGACAGGAGAGCCCTTCCAAATGTGTGTCTTCTCCTTGTTACACACTGAATGAGAAAGGCGTGTAGAAACAATCATGCATTTAACTGTCACTTCCTTCTCACTTCTTTCATTAGCTTGATGACCAAGGATATTCAGCAAACTTCCTAAGAACCTTTTAGTCTCACTGTATAGAAGAAAAATGAAATATAATGGAGCTCAGAGGAAAACTAAAATGCATGGAAAACACTCCAAATACAGTTTAACTAAAAGGAAAAACTGATGTTGATTTATGACAATAATAATATTTTATAATCACATAATTTGCAAAGACCACATCTCAAACATTGAAATATTTTGTAAACTGCACGCTATCTTTTAGATTACCTATACAGTGAACAGAAAAATTATTCCCAGACAGAATAAAGAAAAGGCCATTCATCACATTGTGATGAATCCAATTTTGATACCTAATAAATATTACTGAATCTGTAATAATCAACTATGCACATAAAACTGGTATGCAACAATAGTAGTATACATGTCATCAACCTCATTCTACTATAAGTGGAAATGTTTGGACAGGTTCCCTTTCAATTGCATGGTCATTATTTCAGAAAGACATTAGTTATAAATACTTCTCATACGTTCCACTGTTTCTTGATAAGACTAATTGATTTACTTTACCAGTTAAAATATGCCTTCAGATTATTTATGGACAGATAGCAGAATCAAAAATATAAATATGTTACAGATAACATTCAAGCTGTTGTCTTAGGATGAGATAAGAATACTTTGGTTTATTATTTTGTGGAAAATTAAAGCCAGTTACTACAGTCTTTGTATCTATATGAAATAAATCCATGTCAATAACTAGTTACTTGCTTTGAAGTGCTTCTATTTTTAAAATAATAATTGATGGTATCTCCTTGCCATGTAGAAAATGCAGCAGTCCATTCAAAGAATGATTTTTCTTTATTGAGACATTTGTATTACATGCCATTTGTTTATACTTAGAAATATCATCAAGTTTTCCAAAGCATTTTGAAGTGCTATAAGCAACTAACAGAATAGAAATCTGAAAAAATGAGCAAGGAGGAAATATCAGGAGGCCTCGCTGGTTAAAGTCAACCCAAAACTTTCGTCCAACTGGATGCAACCCCTCTGTGAAAATGCACAGGAATATATCCTAGCAGGCAATGATCTTCTTTGACTGCTCACACAATTCAAAGCAATTTTCTAAAATTAGCCATATCTGATATGGAGCATACATCTTGTAATATGTACTTAATGTTTTTCTCTTTAATCTAGCAGGCATCTTCTAACAAATTTTATAAAAGAGAATACTTGCCAAATAATATTAAAAGCTATTTAATGTTTCTCAAAGGATTATGGCATATGAAACTATAAACATTGGTTTGAACTGTCTGTGCTAGGTGAAAGGCTTCATCTCTCACTTAGACCCCGGTCCAGCAAACACTTATGCACATGTTGTAGCCCCATTGATCTCAACGGGAATACTCGTGTGTGAAATCAAGCATCTGTGTAAGCGGTTGGAGGATTGGGGCCTTATTCCAGAAAGTGTCATGAAAGCAGTGCCCTGCAGATTATGTGGACTTCATAAAATTACTTCTTTTTTAAGTCAAGTCTCAGTGGTTTGTTTTGACATTAGCCCGTGGAGGTCCTGGAAGAGGAAAGAATTTCATGTAACACAACAGTGTTACTCAACACCAGGGCAATGAGAGGAAGACGCAGAGCAGAAAAAACATCACGCATGAAGCTGGAAACTTGCACGCATGTAAACAGGTCTGTAAAGGACCGGTGCTTTTGCAGTATCCACTGACATCACAGGGCCTTCCCTGTGTGTAGTTTTGCACTCTCCTGACAGGTCCACGGATAGGACAAAAAAAGCTGTGGTGCTCCAGCCATGAGTCATTCTGCAATGGAGACATTTCTATTTAACATTGTTATTTCCACCCTGCTCACCACACTGTGTTCCTGTGCAGCCCTGGTAGCTGAACACCACATGGAGGCAACAGGTTGAAGTGGTTTTCTCCAGTCTTTTCTGTGTGGGACATGGAGCATGAAGAGAAAAAGTGTTGCCAATCTAGGCTCATAATTCAGAGAGAACATGAAAAAAACCAAACTAAAAAGGAAAGGGTGGTTTAAAAACAGAGAGGGAAATTATCAAAGCTGAAATAACCCGAAAAGAAGACTCTCACACCCATTGACTGGTAAATGCATATCCCAGCAAATACAACAGGGAAGGAGTTACAGATAAGGGCCCAATACTGAAAACTCTCATTCAACTGGAAAGAATCAATGAATTTACTCAGTAATAAAGCCCCTATTATTTTCTGAGCCAGAGAATCAAGACAGTTACAATCTTGCTCCCAGTGCCTCTGAAAACAGAGCGCTGTTTCCTTTGCAAGGTAATGACAGAGCTTTGGCTATTTTCTTGAAAGTTCTCAAAACTGTTAGACATTGAAAGGTGAAATTCAAAAGTGTTTGTTTCATATTTTTTCATTCCTTTACACAACCAAATATTCCAGAAGATTAGGAGTTTTGTTTTGTTTCAGTTTGCAGTGCCTGGGGCTTCTCATTCTTTTCTTTACCTTAAGGACTTTAAAAGCTCCAATACCATGTTGCTCTAAGCATTTTAAGAACTAGAATATAAAGATACTTATCTTTTCAAGCACAGAGCACCTAGAGACTGTGAGGGATCTGCAGGTAGGGTGTCAAGAGGATGGAGTCACTCTTCTTGGTGGTGCCAAGCAATAAGACAAGAGGCAATGGTCAGAAACTAATGCACAGGAAGTTCTACCTGAATACAAGGAAAAACTTTACAGTGAGAGTGACTGACCATTAGCGCAGACAGCCCCAAAAAGTTGCAGAGTCTCCTTCTCTGGAGATATTCAAAAGTTGTCTAAACACAAGCCAGGAGACAGGCAATTATCCAGCATGCTCTAGGAAACCCTCCCTGTTCAGAGAGGTTGGACTATGTGACTCCAATGGTCCCATCCAACCTTATATATTCTCTGATTCTGTCGAGACATTCTCAATCCTGTAGCAGAACTGGCAAGAAATCTTTTAGCAAGTTAGACTTAAAACAGCCACTGAAGTCAATGGGATTCATGTTTTAACTTAGTTGGACCATTATGGGCCATACACACCTGTCTATTTATTAGGCAGGTAAAAGATTACATAATTCACTCTAATTTTCTAACCAACACTACTTGCTTTGAGACAAGGAATTCTTCAATTTTCTTTGCATGTAGCATAAGTGGCTATGGTCTCATTTAAGTAGGGCACTTCAGGGAGCTGTGGAACCACAAGGTTGGAAGAAATCTCTGAAAATCACCTCATCAGCTCAGAAGATGGGGATGACTTCTACCACCTTCATTTTGAAATTCCTGACTTGTTGGTCTTGGGCATTCTATGAAAACAAGAAACCTGAAAAAAGATCTCAACCATAATTCAGAAACACGCTTCATGTGAAAAAACCCTCTGAAAAGAAAGCCTGTCCACAAGTAGCCTTACATTCAAGAAATGTCAAGAACATTGCTTCGTTCTGCTGCCTAATATATTGGTTGTGATCCACTCATAAGTGTTCGTTACTGGGCTAAGGCAATAGCAGTTATATTCAGGTGTGTAAACTTAAGTTCCCACTAGTGTTTCTTGTGGGTTCAAGTAGCCCACTAAAGCACCAGTGACTGCCCCAGGAGACAGGCAATTATCCTTAAGTTCTGAGCATTACTTGTCAGCCCTGTCAGTATGTCTTAGATACTTTCCAGGATTTAAAATGCCACTAAACACCTCCATTCAGACACTTGAATTGCTCTGCAGATGCCTGGGTTTAGCTCCTGCCCTGAAAATGGTTTGTCACATGGCTTACAGTAAGTACTTAGAGTCTGTGTCTTGATCCTGTGGCTGTAGAAAACAGGGATTTTGCTTACATTTTCTGTGCACTATTTGCTTATCTTCACTCTGAGTTTGTAAGTAAATATGGATAGGGACTGTGTTTACAGTGTATGTGTAGAACATCTATCAGAGCAGAGCACCCATTTACTACTACAACACAGACTCCACAGATAATTCTTTCAATCCTTTTTTAAACTTCTCATTAAGGCTTACCATAAATGAAGAATTTCAGTAAAAATTACATACCTTAGAAAATATACTTAATTCCTTTGTGAGTTTTAAATAATGAGGCACAGTGATATTTTTAGTTTGGAATATTTTGGAATGTCTGGAATGTCAAGTTCCCCAGATGATGATTAAAAGGTCAAGTAATAAAGTATATGATAAACTGTGCCTGAGATTCCTCATAAAACAAATGAGTAATGGCTGGACAAACTCTGTTGCCATGTTTTCATATCAAAAAATTCCTACAGTCTATTATTCCTTCAAATTTGTTAAATTATAGGATTGTCAGAAAAACAGCACAGGAATGGCTAGTTTGCAGCTTCTTTGGGGCTGAAGTCAGAGTCAAGAAGCAAATGAAGGAGTGCAGTAAGGAGTAGTGCTGATGTTGCTAGTGGACGTCATAGTGGAGAATGTGAAAAAGGTTTTTTTCTTTCCAGAGTGCAAGTCTGGTGTTGGTAAGTATCATGCTAAGTTTCTTTAGAAGTGTGTTTGTTTCCGTGAGGATTATAACATCAGATTGGAACATTGCTTGAGACACAATCACAGGAGCCCTCCAGACCTGTCAAGCATTTTGCATATTTCACTTATCTCTGAGGGTGGCAGGGGCCATCAATACAAAGTGGACCATCAATCAATATGGGGTCTTCTTCAGACATTGCCTGCCAGCTGATCAGAGGAAGACTTTAGGGAATCAGCTTTCCATTATCAGGATTTGGTCTGTGATCAGAGCAAGCCACTAAACCTTTTACTTTTCACTTGGCAAAAACATACACACTGGAAAAAAGTCCTGACAGTTCATTCATTTTGCTCCATCACTGGAGCCAGATGATGTTTGACTGGGGAGACCCACCCTCTTTGATGTTGTACTCTTTTGAGGGTGCCCTGCTGTGAAAAAAATTTTCTCCTTCCAAATTAAAGAGAAATATTTCTGTGTCCAGCTGTTAAATGTGACATTTGCCATTTTTCAGTGCACTGGCTTTGTGCCATCTTGCAGGCTGTGTTTCAAGCCTATCTTTTTCCTTTCTCCTTCTCAGCAGCAATATCCACAATGTGTTAGTGTCTCCAACTTCTACATACATCAATACCAAAAGGGAAAATACAAGTAATAGTGCATTTCTCTGAACTACAGCAGCAATATTTCTGTCTCTTCTGATTTTTTTTAATTAAAGCAAGCAATCCTTCATGCAATGAAGGATAAAACCCTTAAATATGATCTATGAAAAGCCGACTTCAGTTTAATTCTGATTGCAGTAGGCAAACCATGCTGAAGCAAAGCCTTAGTAGAAAACAGTTACTGGTTAAATGAGTGTGGATATTACTAAAACTTGTTTCATGTCCACATCAAAAAAATGGCATCCATTCAGCAGTCCTAGATCTGTTTAAATTAAGACAAACTTCTCATGAAATCTTGAATAAATATTTAGGTTTATGTAATCAAGAAAATCTGTATCTTCTTGTATTTATTAAGTGTAATTTTTAGAGTTACAAAAACCACTGTCACAAACTGTGTATACAGTAAATAAAGGGTGAACTTATCATTACAACATTTTGCCTATCCATTGAGGTGGATGAAATGCAACAGGTTCCAACTATTCTTCACAATCCTTTTCATTTCCATTTGCTAATACAGAAGAGGATCAATGTCTGATGGAGTTTGGCAAGGTCATTATTATAAACCTATGTTCTGTAATTAATCTCAGACTATGACCAGAAAATCTGAATAACTGCTCATGTACTCATCACATCTTCATGCTCTGAAAATTAAAACCTGTCTGAGAACCTCAGCAGATGAGAATGGAAACACTTAATTTGGAAAATTACATGAATGATAAGAAAAAAAAAGCACTTCCCCTTTAGGTATTAATTCACTTTGTAGATCCATGCCAAGAAAGAAAATATTCAGTTAGATTTGATCTAGAAATAAACAGTAAAAATGCTCTTAATCTGGACTACAAGTAACTCATGTACACAGATTTTTAAATTTTAGAATGATACAGGTTTACAAATAAATATAAATTATCCTCTTTCCAAAAGGCTAGCAGAGAGCCAAACTACATTCTGCAGGGGTGCAGGCAGTTCTCAAAAGCTCTCTGGTATCTAGCAAAGACAGTACTGGGACTGGAGAAGTCCAAGCAGCACAGAGATGCTGGCTGTGATGGTGTTGGCAATTCAACAGCAGGCATGCTTACTTGTTCCTGGAAAGAATCCATCACTGCCACTCCTAAAATTGCAAGCAGCACATATATATGCTATATAAATTGTGCATTTGGATCTCCACATTCTGCTGGTTCCATGACTCTGGAAGGGATGACCTTCTCATAAGAGTATAATTTATGCTGCTATGGTCCTCCTCTGTCTTTATTTCTAAATAGATTAAGAAATAATTTTTTTACTGATAGTTCTAACTTTCTCTTATTTAGATAACCAATGCTATTCAAAATTTTCTTTACTTGCCTCTAGTCTTCCATCAGCCACTGTTTCATCATGTTCGTTTTATCTGTCCCTCAATCTATCAGGTGGCAGAAAAACACCCAAGAATACCTCATTAGAGTGAAAATGAAGGACTGATTCCAAAGAATTTTGTTGGTCTTTTTCTCTATTCTGCATTATTCTCTTTCACCTTTAAGACTATATGCCTTACCTTTATCTTTCCAGCTTTTCTCAACTCTCCTCTCTGTGCCAAAATAATTTTGTCTAAAAAGGCAATTTTTTTTGTCCCAAACATGTATAAGTGAAAATGTATAGACGGCTTATGTAGGCCAACACAGATGAAGCAGGTCTATTTCAGAAACAGTAGAGTAGTTCAAGCAGCAATTCTGCTGGCCTCAAATGACCACTTTTTTACAAAGAAACTCGAGACAGATGAAATAATTTGAAAACAATAGAACCAGTGATTATAATCCATCTTGAATCTTTTAACAGTAAAGTGATTTCTGCAAAGCAAGTTCTTTTTTTTCTCAGACTAAATTAAAAAAATTAAAATAAACCAATTATTTTGATGACTTTCCCACCATCCTCAAAATTTAATACAAAGGAGAAATTAATCATTTTTTAGTAAGTCTGCATGTAAAATTATTTTGCTGGATGTATTCAAAACCTCACAATGGTTGTAAAGCAAGAACAATAACAAAATTCTTTGGAGCAAGAGTTTTTGTTTTGTTTTTTCTTTAATTCATATTATTTCAAGATTTTATGAACCAAAATATAATGTTTCATTGTAAGCTTACTGTACCTTAAAAATTAAAGAATTTTGAACTGAGAAATACTTTTTCTGTTTAGAAAATGTAAGAACTTCATATTTAGGTCATTTTGAACTACTTTTCAAGTATTTTTCAAATTTTCAGATATTTTTCCCTAAGTTTTATTCATGTGAAATTTCCATTTCCAAACTGACATTTTTTCGCAAACAGTTTTATTTTCTGAGCATTAACTTGGGAACAAAAAATTGTTTCCTTGGGAAACTCCAACAATTTGTAATCGGTTATCTGTTGTACCCCAGTTAAAGACACACATAAAAACAGTCATGGCACCTAAGAGCTTGCAATCTAAAAGACACAGATAAGGATAAATGAATTGAGAGACCCAGAAAATGTGATGAAAACATAACCTTTCTCCACTCTCTTCCTGTATCTTCTCCCTCATGCACAGTCACAAAAATTCTCTGCTTAATTATAAAAAGAATAATAGGGAGTACGACTTCACAGTTTTCCCGAGTTAAGCAGGAACTGTCATCCCTCCCTTCAGAGAGAAAAGCTGTGGTTTCCCAGTGGGGTACAGATCTCTACCAGCTCCCTCTGTTTTATGGGGAGAATAAACTCTGAATGTATCTGCAGGCAGCTTAAAAATCCGAGCCCTTTCTTGGCCAGCAGGTACCCCCTGACTGCCAGCACGTAGGAAAATAGGCAGTGTAAGTCAGATATATATTATTCCATACATTTGAGGGCAAAGAGGAGACATACTAAAGAAAGGGCAGAGAAACAATGTAGAAGACAACTATTTTTGCAAGGGGTTCCTCAAGAACCCCTTGCTGATAGTAAGCAAATGACTCCTTGTTCAGCTTCTTTCTAATGCCTCACAGACTGCATACTTACTGTACATGGTTGACTTTCCTAATTGGTTTGACCACTATATTTGAAGGTGAGAGAATATTAAAAATAACTGTAAGCCAACTCTTAGCAATACATTGAGATTAACTGTTTTGAAAGAATTTGATGAAGCCGTAATAAAAATCAATTTATCCACAGAAAGAAGCAATTCTTGTTCTCAAATGGCAGATTTACGATTTCATGCAAGCATGAATATCCTAGAGCTCACCCTTTTTAATAAGGAGTCTTTTAAAAGACATAAAATATTTGTCCTAATGAAGTAATGGTTTCCTAAGGTTTTGCTTCTTTTCTGTACTGCCTACAGTTTTATGTCTTTGTTGAAATGTGTCACTTCTTAAATTATGATGTTTTCCTAAGTCTACTATACTCTTTTTCTAACCCACACTAAGAAAGCACAATTGTCAGACATTATGTTTAGAGGGCGAACTGACCTCCAACATATTGTGGATAACGTAAATTTAATATTTTATAGTTATTCTGAAAACATTCCTAAAATTCAAAATCCTTGGTTCCTTAGTATCTTTAACTCACTCCACCTAACAACAGTAAACTAAAGAGGCCAATATTTTCTGCAAAAAAATCAAAGTAAAAGGTGAGAAGGAAGGATGAAAAAGTACTTTAACTTTTAGGGAGTCACTGCTATTGCAGACTCACGGCCAACTTTAGATAAGACACTGTACTGGGACAGCCCAAAGAGCTGCTGCAATCCCAGGACTGTCATCTTAGCCTGTTCAAATTTGCCTAAAACTTCTCCAAGAAACTGGGAGTATAGGATGAGTGAGACAGGAGAGGTTAATGCACTGTGATTCTAGCCTCTCTGCTGACTCATTCCATCAAAAAATACTGGGGTTCATCCAAGAGAATATGATAGTATGTCACTGTGGTAGATTTTACTTCTTTCTCTCAAACGCTTTTCATTCTCCCGTAGAGAGCAGAGAAGGTTCTGAGTTACTCCAGGCTTCAAAGGAAAGACATTTATTTTGTCCAGATAAGTAAATTGTCTAGTAATCCCATGTGGCATCTGGATAGGAAATATATTATACTTACTAGAAAATTGAGCAAATCCTTGGAATCAAGGATGAATAAACAAACTGACTGTGAGGAAAAGACACTTACCAGAGTCTTAATAACGAGGTACATTCAGGAGCATTCCATACTTTAAAGGGTAGTTGTGCAGTGAGCACAACTAATGAAGCCTGGTTTTAGTACAGATGTGTGTCTTTTGTCCCCAAAAGCTTCACTGCTCTAATAATCTCCACTTTGACAGTGACTCCAGTGTATGGCACTGATATGTAAATACTTTTCAGTTATTTTCCACTTAGTACTGCTGCTATCACTGGAAGCTCAGCACACAGATCAACATGTACAGTGAAGCCTGTCACTGTGGGTGCAGCAGGAGTAGGGTCCTGGGACACTGTGTCTTGAAGTGTGTAAGTAGAGACAGGTAAAGTGGTGACCAAAATTGCTCATACCCAGTAGCTGTTGCTCAGTGAGATATAGATGGGGTCACTGAGCTTTGCTGATCCCCAAAGGTTTTTTTTCCTTGAAGGCATCCCAAAAACCTGTAACTTCTTCTAGAAGTCACCTTGTTAAATGTGAAGTAGCAAGAAGGTGAAATCTGGAACCATGCAGAAAAGTCATGGTGCCCAGTTTGCACAGGCTCAACAAATCTCATGTGTTTTACAAATTGTGCAGGTAATAGGTCCAAATTGCAGCTGTTTTTTTCCCAAATCTCTGGAAATTTAAGCTGCTGCATATTTGGAAAAGTACAGTTGCCATGACAATACCAAGAAGAGTGTGCCTTGTATGCTTTTCATATTTAACTTCACTATATATACAGGATATCCTGTATTATACAAACTGTCTGGCAGTTCAAAAAGACAAAAACTACATTTCCTGTTTTCTTCTTTTTTTTCTACTTTTTCCGCATTTCAGGAGATATACCTTCTTACCTATGACATCAAATACAGTGAAAATGCAGAAGGGATTACTGTATTCCTACTACTGACTGTTCTGACTGTTAATTAAATCCATTTCAATCACTACAGGTAAATCATTAGCAATAACACAATTCAATTGAAGATACTTTCCATATTCATCAGATTTAAATGTCACATTTTGTGACATTTTCTCAATCTAAAATACGTTTTATCTATAAGTGTTCAAAAACAACAGTCATCAAAACAAACATTCAGATTCTAACAGAGTTTTTAACATTGTAAATATGATCTGAATCAGACCCAAAATTGTACTTATGAGCAGCTCTTTACAAAAAATTGCATGGAAGTTCTACAAACAGTGTCAAAAGGCATCATGCTCCATAACGCAGAGCGTCTGTGTTTTGATTTTTTAATTAGAGTGTAAATCCTCTCAAAGGCAGCACAATAATAACCAGCAGGAGCAGATAGCTAGCATATTTTTAAATTATGGTGGTGATGGGAGAAAAAGACCAGGAAGACCTTACAGCACTTATAACAAATGATTGGAGCACTTTTCACCTGTAATATTACAAAGATATGTGTTGCAATTCCCATTTTACACCTGATGTAAACCATGCCATTAACTTTGCAATTCTGCTTAAACAGTCTGTCAGCTTTAATGTTACATCTACATATACTGTTCACATAAATGAGAAAAAAATCCAAATCTCATCACATATGTTATTCGCATACTGAATACAGAGAGTTCTGAGATTTGTATTGATTTAATATCCTTGAGAGAAAAAATAAACAGGACTCGAAAGATCCATCATGATGCAATTATCCAAAGTTTTCCTTTTAAAGTGCATCTCTGCTTGGTTCCTGACAAAATAATGTTAACTGTAAATTTGCAAATGTCTCAATTATAAAACTGCACAGATCTGAAGGATAAAGGTCAAAGCTCAACTGTTTTATAAATATATTTTAAACATGGCATTAATATAAAAATCCCATATCATACAACCAAAACAATTTAATATAACTTGCTATGGCAATAACCAGGTCATTTTTCAAAAAAAATAGATAAACTCCATCATGTAATTTTGAACTTCTTCTGACCTTCTGATGGCTACAATTGGGAACAAATGTTATCCAATAAATACATTGAAAGCCTTTTATTTGCAAAACATAGGACACTTAATTTAAGCAGCCTTTGTTTTAGTAGATATGTCAGATGCATTGCATAGGAAAAGATACCAATCTTTCATATATATCAATTATAATCACAGATTAAAAATCTTACTGATTTAGAGCATGCAATCAAAGCGACTGGGACTGGTACAGACAAGTCTGTTCTCTGGGTGTAAATTAGTTACCTAGGTCATGACAGCAGGGGATGTACTTACAGCTACTTACTGTGCTTTACTGAGAGTTTGGTATCCTGTGGTAAGCTAATTTTTTCTGAAATTACATGGTTTATAAGACCGAAATAATTACCCCGATTAAAATTATTTGCCTTGTATCTGCCCAGAGGCACAGAAACATCTTTGGATGCAATGCAACATGTTTCTGAGTGAATTTGCCATAGGCGAACCTGATAATAAATATTGGGGCACTATTGGTGATTTCCTTTGCTCAAATGCAGGGTGAAATGAAGCTTGTTACTCACTTGAGGATAGGATTCACTTCACACAGCAGTAACCAGCTATGGGGTGGGGCTAAGTATGTAACCTCACCCTATTGCCCAATGTCCTTGTAGAGACAACTGAGAGAAACAGGCAACATCAGAGGGCAACACATCATAATCAAGGTCATCTCCCTTAGACCAGGTACTTACTGATATTGAATGTTACTGGCTGATGCTCCAACCACAACCTGCTACAAATTGCCACACCCTAGACGTGGACCCTAGTCTCTTACCGAGCCTAGTACTCAGAGAATTCAGTCATTTTTTGTACTGTTTTCATACTAGTAACTTTCTCATGCACTTGAAGAAAAGGGTATAAACAATTTTTATCGTCTTAACATTGAAGTGTGACTATTGTAGCATATTTTTTACTAGGGGAAAAAAAACCTTCTCTATATAAATGCATTTATTAGTAAATATATAGAATCATACCAGTCTTGAAACACTTAGACACCATTATGACTATGAAAGCATGTTGTCAACCCATCAGGAGCTTGAGATTTTTTAAATTTGTTTTCAGTGTTCTTTCCAAAATATACTTCTCCCTTTTTTCTTTTTTTTTCTTCTTTTTTTTTTTTTATTGAGTACACAACAACAACAGCAGTTTTTAAGAGAGCTGTGGTTTCTAAGGCTGCTGAAAGCTGCTTCCCTAAAAAGACCTTTCCTACCCAGTAAATGATTACAGCAGGGCAAAAGGAAAAACAGCAAAATGAAAAAAACCACATTTTTTTGTCATACTGCTCACAAAACTACTGTGTTGGTGAAGCTTTTCAGACACATGCTCAAAAGTAAAAACAAACAAACAAATAAATAAATAAATAAAAGTGTTCCCCTTCCACTCAATTTTAATTTCAAGACTTGACAGGCTGGGATGTCTCAAGTCATCTTATGGAAGCATTGAGATAGTATGTGGTGGCAAGAATATGAGAATGTCTGGAGCATGACAAGAATGGGATACCACTGCTTGAACTGCAGCAAAATCTTGATGTTACAAATGACAGCATAAAATAGTAAAGCCTGGTGAGTCTAACTATTTCAGCCTTTTCAAATGAAAGAGAAAAAGTCTTTACTTAAGACAAGAGGCTCTAATTCCTCCACTGGGAGAAGGGCCAAGGGAAGACATAGTTTCCACATGGAAGATGCAGTGGCTCCAAAGAGTCCATCACTCCATGTCAGAACCGGGTTGAACTAGGAGGGCAGGTGGGATTCTAGTAAAGCAGCTGTGGCTCCCCTTGCTGACCTTTTCTCTCCAATAACACCATGCCAGATCACCCAGCAGGCCCTGTGTAAACACAGCCTTGTCCCGTGGTACACATGACCATCTTCTGAGCTCTCCAAAGGCAGAGGTCTTTGCAGGTCTTTTTCTTAGCAGTGCAGAAATCATTGCTGTCAAAATCAGGTCTTTGGGATGCAAACCATAATCAATCTTGTACAAAACAAAGTACCAACTCAGCCTTCCAGCAAAGTCTAATTAAAAGACTTAATCAAAGAGAAAATCATCCTGGTGCTTGCATAAGTATAAACTAACAGGAACTGAACTACAGGAGACAGTACAGCGTATCTACACAGGCAGTCAGAAAAACGATTGTGTGAAACTATGTAACAGTGTCATCTAGTGACTCTTGCCATAATCTTATTACCCAGACAGTGCAAAGAGCTGCAGGAAAGGCCAATTTTTACCCTGCTGAAGTGAGCTGTGCCCATACTCTCTACTGACACTTGGCATTCAGCTATGACAAGACTTCACAAGCAAACCGAGAGCATGCACACACAAATATGACATTTGCAAACAATTGTCTGGTTAGTGCACAGATATCCTTAACTCTGTGTGTGGAAATCCTAGTGGAATGCCAATGCTAGGAATGGTATAGGTCCTGTCTTGTGTCAGGGAAAGCATCTGTCATGATGGTGCTGAAATACGGCCCATGATTTTACCACCTAGTGAGACTCCTTTGAACTCAGTCCTTTATGTAATCTGCAGGGCACTTTGTAAGGTCCTGCAGACCACCACTGAGCCATGGACAGCACTTTAGTAGCCTGTGGTGAAAGCAGTCACAGCTACGAGCAAGCAATTTGGTTGTCTTCTTTTTCCTTTTTAACATCTGACCCTAACACCAAGGACTACCCTGGGAGTGTTCACAGGCAGGCCGGGTGGGGCTTTTGACCAGCCTGGTCTAGTGGGAGGTGTGCCTGCCTATGGCAGAGGGGTTGGAACCAGAGGGTCTTTAAGGTCCCTCAGGAACCAAACCATCCTATGATTATGTCTCAATAACCAGTGACTAAATCCCGTCCTTATTTCTAAGCACATTCACTGAATGTGAACTAATCTGCCCGTAAGGCTCGTGAGAGCCCTTTAGCATGACACTAGAGTGTTGTTTCTTTGGTTCTTCCTTTTTTCATTCTTCTTGCCTGTAAGACTGCTTCCCACACAAGCAACCACATAACAAAGACCATTAATAAAAATGAAAAAGCTTAACTAATATATTGGATTCCTTCCTTTTTAGAGTTATGAAGTTCTTCACAAAGTGCAATACTTGCCAAAGAATACAGTTAAAGGCATGAGCATTTTGTTATATTTCCATCATAATTAATTAAACTGTCAGAAACACTGTCCAAAGAGCATTCACTCTGACAAACTTGGAAAATCTGGAAAATGTAATGCAAGTCTGACGCTTGTCTATAATTCATGCTCCAGCTTACAGGGGTGTTAACTGCAGTGCAACTTTTATTACCTGTTTGTAAATAAAAATAAAATAGAGTAAAATGCAGTTTAAGTGAATTGGATTTTTTTTCAGAGACTTTAATTTTCAAATCATATTCACCTCCTTCCTTTGCTTTACACTGTACTGCTTAGTGCTTTAAATTATATACATCAAAACTTAATGTAACATTCAAGAAAATTAAGAAGAAGTTTTGTCATTGGTTTAATAATTATTTTTTCTGATTCTGCTGTAAGCTTAATATGTGAAATTAAATTTAACACACAAAAAAAATTTAAAAAAGGGTTGTCATCTGTGTTCAGATTTTCTTACTTGAAGTTTGTACTTACCATGCAGCTGAAGCATCTAGGGCATCATAATAATAGCTCAGAGCAACAGGCAAATTGGGACACCTTTTTTCTTCTTAGGGCATTTAAATCTTCTGTTTGGTTTAATCACCAAGTTCTGCTCAGAGCCCTGATCACTAATTCGGGTGCTTTCAGATCTCAAGCCTTGCTAACCTGTGAATGCCGCTTAATGTGTCACACCCAGGCACCCTGAAAGGATGTATCCAGGCTAGCAATGCTGAAAACTCACCTATACTGTGCCATGCAGGTGAAATAGCTCATTTAGTAATAACTCAGCTCAACACCACACTGTAGAAAGTAGATATAACCCTAGTGACCAAAGGGCACTAACATCTGATGACCATGCATGTGGTTTTGGTGATACCAGCTCATCTCTCTCTGGGGAAGCGTCTGTACACAGCAACCTCACAACTAGTTCTAAATTCATTGCTGGCAATCCAAGAGAGAATAAATTTAAAACAAAACATGGGATGGGGGAAAGACAGAGGAAGATGTTTCCAGTAATGCTTTTAGAGCAAGGTTAAGGCAAATTGAAGGAATAAGGAGGAAAAAAGAAGGTTCCAGATATGTGAAGGAGTTTCTTGGCTTTCATTTTGAAACAAAGTTATAAGCACTTGGCTTTGCCAGAAAAGTCTTAGAAATCTATACCACAAAAGAAGAAAAGGAAAAAACCTAGCAGTATTTCAGCTCAAAAAAGTCCTGAACCTCCTTTCTGTGCTATGAATAAAAGAACAGTCTGCTCTGCTTCCTTTCTCAGACCTGATCCAAGGGGCAGCGTACTGAGGGACCCCAGGGCCCTGGAATAAGCTGCCATCAAAGCTGAACTGGCACAGCCTGTTGCCTTTAGGAAATCTCAAGATATCACAAGCTGTTCTCAGGTCCCTCTTCTCAAGGGGAACAGGAGGGCCAACATTACCACTTCCTTAGTGCAGCATCTCAGTGCAGCTCATGTCCAGCTGTGACCTGGTGTTTCTCATCCACAACATTGCTGACCCCTCCTTTCTCACAGTGCCTAGATCCATTTCTTCATTCCTTCCCCTCCTCCTCCCTTTATCCACCTATTCTTTCTTTTTCACCTTCACACCATCTTCTTTCTCAGACTTTTCATCTCACCTCCACTCTGCATTCCAAATACATATTATATATATATATATATACACATACATATATACATGTATGTATGTATTTCAACACTCCTTTCTGAAACAGTGAAGCATTTGGATGCCTCAACAATTTGGCAACTTGCACACAACAAACCCAAGAAAACAGGGTATTTTTTGTTGCCTTGAAACTCATCTTCTTTATCTGCCCTCTTCCATTATTTCCTTTAGGGCACCAAAATGACCATGAGCTAGATTTATGCTGGGACATGAATTATATATTTATCAGGCAGGTGACCCCAAGGTGCTGAAAAAAGCAAGCATTAAAAAGGTAAGATGGAAAGAGATTCTTCTGTGGTAAGTTACCTTAGCTCTTAGCCCACTTTATTGGAATAAAATGTAATAACAGCACAATGAAGTTGAGAGAATGCTCTGGAATTCTTCAGCAAATGAATTTCGGGTCTAATTTCACACAGGTAACACCCTCAATATAGCAACACTTGGAATAAGCAAGGCATATCTGTGAGAACCACTAGACTGAAATGATTGAATTTCAGACAGTACTTTTTCTTTGTAACTGCAAGGAAAAATCAAACACATATGAATGATGTTCAAAGAAATAAAGCTAAATTTATAAAGCTAATTCTGACTTAGAATATATACAGCAAAATAGTGCAAGGTTTTGTATGTACTGCTGTATAGACTCATTAGTTAAAAAATATATTTAATAAGTGGCAAGCCCAAATGAAAAATTTTATGTGGTACTGAATACCCACCCAAGTAGCTAAATCAATTCCTTTCTGTTTAATTTTGCTATTTGTTTTTCTATCTGAGCTGCCAATTTTCTAACATATTAGGGAAGAAGTAGGAAAGTCTTTTTGATTGATAACAAGTTCAGATTTTTGTGTCAGATCAGTAGAGATTTTTTTTTTCAAAGTAAGAATTTCGTATGTTGCTTTTACATTCTTAGACAATTATTCTACAAAAATTATTTAAATGCTCTTTTTTTAGCTGCTTTGACAAGAACACCAAAACAGTTCACATCACCCTTGACCTGCAGGGTGTACATCATCTTGTCAACATATAAACAAACACATGATGGGCTGTATTTTAATAGATTCTGTAAATATCAAGATCCAATTCATCAAAAGGTTTGCCAAAGTGACAGCTGTGGGGGTTGCAGTATACGGTTGCATTCAGTGTTCTTGCAATAGGATCACTGCAACAAAACTCAGAGCTACTGTTGCTATTTCTTCCACTTTTATTTTTTTTCTGGAGCTCTGGGTTAAGCTGCAGTCTGTATATGCCACTTCATGTATAAGAGAAATATGCAGAGCTCCGGGCAGAGCTACAGGGACAGCTTTTACAATAATCCCTCTCCTCTCTCCCCTTCTTTATCAGACAATTCCTCTGATGTGCTGCACTCTGTCATAAAAGGAGGCTGAGAGGAATTTATAAGCACAGAAACTCTTACTTGGGAGAGGAGCAGAGCTCAGTTTTGATAAGGATTACATGGACACAGTAACTTTTCTTGGTTGGCTTCATAGCTTTATGAATTTCAAAGCTAGAAGAAACTGTAAGATCATCTGCTCCAGACTATACTTCATTGGCCATTGACTTCTGCACAGAAAAAGACACAGAAGAAAGGGAGAGGACCAGTACACGCTTGAGGACTGAGTGACATGAGTACCTGATACCCCTATAATGCCAGGGAATTTTAAGGGAGTTAATGCTCTGAGGCCCAGAGAAAGCCAGGACAGCCACACCTGAAGCTGTAGAGATTGTGACTGCAAGGACACTGTCAGTCAGCCTAGGGCATAAATGTACTGGCTGTGAAATGAAAGACTAACACCTCACACCCCTGCCCCTGATCCTGATGCCATGGTGATTTTTTGACTTTTCTTTTATACCCCTGTTATACCTTTTTTTAGCTTTTGTATTCTTAGTGCTTTTTGCCTACATTCTTGGACTTGTTTGTTCAGCTAGAAGACTAAACATCTTAGAAGCTTCGTAGCTGGGGATCAGTGTGCCCCAGATCCCAAGGTCCTCTCCAGAACACATTCTGTAAACCAAGATAGAACCATCCAGGGGAAGGTTCCTTGGGGAGGGGGGCTCATTCAAGCCTCTCACTGGGGAATCTTTGGTAGATACACTAATTAGTAAAGACCTATAATGTTATACCAGATCTTTTGAGGGTGGACATTGCAGTGTGCATTTCAGTGCATTCCACCTGGACGTAGCGTACCTAAGGATCCTTAAAATAAATACAGAGGTAAAACCCCTTTTTTCCTTCTAACCGTGTTTGATTCTTGATTTTAAGACCCGGAAAAGGCATCAACCCCAGTCCCTGCCACAATTCTCTGGCTCCCAAAAAAGCCACAGAGAAACCGGAATCTACCTGGGCAGCTGAGGGAAGACATAGACAGTCTTGCTCTCCTTGTGTATGGCCTGGGAGGTAAAGATTTTGGAGTTTCACAGGCCGTGAAGGCAAAGGCTGAGATTGTTGAACTCAAAGATGCACAGCTTGACACATCTAATGACCTTTTAAAAGTCAAAGGTGCCAGACTCTTTTAGGAAGATACTCATATGTTTTACTGCTAAATGTATTTACCTTCCTCTTTTGAGATGCATTTTGTCTAACTTCAGCTTCTAGCCATGGTATTTTGTTTATCACGTCTCATCCATTAAATAGAAAATCCCTTCTGCCAGGTTGGATTTTCTTTTACATATGTAACTGTCTAAACCAAGAAGTCAAATCAACTCTAACCTCTTCTGTAATGAAGGCAATACATCACGCTCCATTAAGAACTAAATTCAAAGACTTTTTTTTCCCGGAAGCTGATCACCTCCACAGCCACCTTGTAGTCTTTTACCACAGTACTCTGGTTGTGGTCTCTAGACACAAGGTAGCTTTTCAAAGACATTTCAGTCATATGATACTAGTCATATTATACAATTTATAGCTGCCGTGACCCTTTGCTGGAGAGTTAAATGCCGTAATGCTCGTGGGCAACTCAAACATAAATTCCTATGCTCATGCACAAAGCCAAATTCTCTCTCCTCAGCCCCTGGTGCCTTTCCAACAGACTCCTCCAGGACAAAAACTTTAAGAGACTGATGTATGAATTTAAAATATTTGTCTCTCTTTGAAACTCTTAGCATTTTTGGTTTTGCTTGAATGGAAAGTTACATTGGAGCCTTTTTACTAACTAGCAGATATAAGCAGCATGAAACACAGAATGAAAATACCTAAAAAAATCCTGCAATCTGACAGCGGGGCAAAGCTCTGAAGTCCTCATTCTTCATACTTTCTGTAAGCTCCTCAACTCCACCAGCTCCCAACAAAGTTTAAAGGAATAAATGAAATCTCAGAATTTTCAGTGATATGCGCTTAAACACTCAGGCTTCCATTGGTACTCTTTATAGTTGTCATGCACTCAAGAGAAGAGTCTTCTAACCCAATTGGTTGTAGTTAGGCACAGCAACAGATTTTTGGTTTGCTTTGCTTTAAATATTGAAGTTTACTTGGAGTTCTCACGGCCTTAATGTGAAACCATTCGACTTTGACCCATAAGATTTGCGAGCAGTTTGAGCTAATGTTAGAACTGACTTGGCGTGTGTGTATGTGCAAAACTGCCCTAGTATAAAGCACGCAAGACCTCCTCTGGCATCTGCAGCTGCGTCATTTGTTCTTGATTGAGTTAATCAAGAGTAGCTTGATTGCACTGACTGAGTAGCCCAGTCAGTGTTACTGGTAGGATAAATCCCCTGAACCTGTAAGTGGAAGACTAAATGATCTTTCATTTTTCAGAAAGTCTAGTAAGGTGTTGGTCAAATAATCACAATTTTTTTTCCCAACAGGCACAGAGCAGAGTCATGTCAGGTCCAGCTCGCTCTTATCATAATAAACTCTGTCTGGGCACACATAAGACAATTACCCTTTCTAGGACTTGCTCCCTTGGGCATGGCACTCTGTTAGCAGACCCACTCACACATGTCTTAGGTCCACAGCAAGCTTCTGTCTGGTCAGTTTAGACCAGAGACACAGAAGCTGGTGCCCAGGTGTGCCTGCCCATGGTCCACCCTTGGTGTGGTACCATAGTGCTGAGGACACTAAAAGATCTTTAAGAAAAGCCTTGCATGCTCAAGTATATTCATGAAGCTATCTTTTATAGTACTTGCAAGTTTTGAAACCTTGACCTAGATAAAATATTTAAATTCATCCGCAAGAGGGTGGGAAAAATCCAGAGCAGAACATGTGGGTGAAAGTCACTGAGTGCTATCATTTTTTTAATGTTTTGCCTCTGACTTTGTGTTGGGATATCCACTACTTATCATCAGACAGCACCAGCACAAAAACTGAGTAACAAATCAGCAGTGCAATGCTCATGAGACAAGTCTAGCCTGGTTCATGAGTGCTAAAATTACGTGTAATCTTTGAGAACAAAGAGAAGGAATAGCAGTGATCTTCAACAAGACTCATAGTCTGAGAAAGCCCTGGCTCCTTCTCCAAACTCATTGGCACTACTCTGCCTTGTTCTCCTATTCTCCATCTTCAATCACATTGTTTTAGCTGCCTGTTGTCCCAGTTTTTCCTGTAATCTAAAGGTCTGTTTTTTCACCCTATTATAGATACTTGCATTTCTGGAAAAAAAGATATCTGACTGTCTGAATTTTATGTTGAGACATTCAAAGGGTGTGAAGGACGGAGAAATTCAGTCAGACTTTCAGTCTGTAGCAATCTGATCCTTGCATGCTGAACTACAATGTCTTTCTTATATAAAAACTTCTCAACATTAATTCTGATAAATATTCGCCAGATAACTTAGTATCAAGTTGCAATGAATGGCTGTCGCATTTTAATAAAGCAATGGAATTAACAGTAGAAATGTTAATGTACATCCAGACCAGCTTTGCTTTTGAAAGAGAAAACTTTTTTTCCATATTTAATGTCAGATGACAGCTAGAATAGTTGCTCTCAACAGTCAGCCTACTGGTTGTTATTATTTATTCTTCAAATAAATCAAATCATCTTCCCACAGAACGAAAAAGTCAAAATGTTCCCTTTGTAGGAAGCCCTAAGATAAAAGCATATCTTTTTGCACAAAAATCACAAGAATGATTTTTAATGCCAGATTTTTACAGTAACAAATAATAAAATAAATAAGAATTTAATAAAAATTTTAAATTAAAAACTAGAAATTAGTGAAACGAAAGTAAGAAAAGCTAAAAATGAGTAAAACAGATACAATGGTGATCTGTACCTTCACTAAGTTGGCTATAATCATAAATTATTGCTAAGAAAATGAATTGCCTTGTCTTAACTATCACTGTAGCCAGCTGTTTTCTCTGCAGATGCAGCAGCAATGTTAAATTCTTGATGTTTTCATCTCTTAAAACAGATTAATGAAAGCCAAACGTGGCAGAGAAAGGAGCATTTCTCCTAACCTGCCTACTGACCAGTGTCTGGGTGCACTACAGGAGCAGTGCTCTGCTCAGCTTCAGAGAGGGCAGGAGGCACTGCACAAACTTCTTCGGTGGCTATCCTTGTTATTTCAAATCGTGATTGATAGCATCCTGAGAGGCACTGCTAACTATTTCTGATCATAAGAACAGCCACTGTGACATGCAGGCCATAGAGTGTAAATGATTAGTGTAAAGTGTAATATGTGGACCTGTGAGATTTCAGAAGAGATAAGCAATAATGTGGAAGAAATATAAATTAAGAATGAAGGATTAAGGAGATTAAGACACTACCAAAGCCTTTAAAGTGATCCAAAATGGCAGTTACTATATCTTTGAAGGAGAGACCATCTGATTTGGCTTGGCAGCAAACTATAAAATTGCACACAAATTAGCCTTTCAAAAGTAAAAGAAAAATCAGTTTCAGACAATGAGGTAAAACTTCTGCAACATTATTGCCTCTGGGTCATGTCACTTTTGTATAATCTGGGCATGAAAATTAACATCTTATTGAATAAACAAAAACTCACAAAGGTTAAGAAAAGAGACAGACAAATATGGTCTTTGGAAGAAAGGGAGGCTACAGACCTCAGCCTGACCTTCAGCCATCTTTTGTTGGGAATGGCAGACCCCAAGGTCAAACAGCTACTCAGCCAGAGTTACAGTCTGAGCCCACCCAGGCTCAGATATATAGCCTTCTCTGCCATATGGTGGGCTACAGGCACTCCTGAGCCCAGGCTGTGTGGTTTCTGCTGAAGAGTTCCCACCGCTCAAAATTCACCAAAACCCTAGACTGGGGACGTGTTAGTACCATCCAGGAGAACCCAGCAAAAAGGTTACTATTCCTAAAATACAACCTCTTATTCCAAGTAACTTGAACGTGATCGTGGTCTGATCAGAACAGAGAATGAAATGCAGATGAGACAACACTGATGCAAAAATTTGATCATCAATATTTTTTCCTAGACATTTTAATGATCAGTGTGTGTTCTAAGGAAATGCCAATGTTCATCTTCGTTTTGCTTATTTTTGTGGTAAAATTTCATCAGAAACTGAGCTTTCTAAACTCATTGCCTGACTTTTAAACATGCTGAAAGACATACAGCAAATTAAATTCTACAATGTTGGTCCATGAACAACAGAAGAGATTCAGTTGGGTGAAAAGCTTTGGTCCCCACAGGAATACAAGACCTCAGAAGGAAAAATGCCAGCATCAGGGCATGGTATCTAACAATACACAGGATTGGGTCCATGGAAAAGAGAACACTGCTGAAAACACAGCTGTGGTCCCAGCTTGGTACACTTTGACAACTGCCCCAAAGAGTTACAACAGCTTCAAGTGATATTTCTAAGTTTGTGTAAATTTTTGTCCATTTCTGTTAGAACTGGTACAGTTTGCACTACTACACAGCCACTGGCAGCTCCCTTTCTTCACAGCTAAATATTGTCTTTAGGCCAAATGAATGCATTTATACAAGGGTCCCTATACATTTACTGACATACTGCTGCTATAGACAGCAGCAGACAATATGCAGGTGGTTCTGCCAGTCTGAAAGAACCACTCACCTATCTTTGAAAAAAAGATTTAAGAATTGTGATTACACTGGTACTGTGCTATTCAGTCATGGCTGAACACCTCATTAAATCAAAGCTCCTAGTGACATCAGTGGCTGTCTTGTCTAGGCAAGGACTGATTAACAGCTGCAGGACATTAACCTTGGAAACTCACAATATGCATATGATACAGAATAGTTTGTTGCCAGCTACAACTGGACCTCATGTACAGTTTGAAAAAGAATCTCTGAAATCATCTGCATTTTAAGGTTTAACATTAATAGGTTTTTACGATGGACATTGTTTATTTCCACGCAAGTAGAAAGCACTGTGGTTTTGTGGTTGGTGGCTAGCATTTTGTGGCTTTATTGCATTTGTTTTAATATAAGAAAACTTCTAGAGCACATTTGTTTTGTGACATAATGTCTTGATTGTGTCTTGCAGAAATAATTGACCCAAATCAAGTTACTGTACACTATATCCATTGGTTAATTAGAACTTTAGGATGCAACAAATAAAACACACTATTGACTTTTAAATCTTCAATCAAATAAATATTTACAGCTGCAATTTGCCAAAATTATTTACCTTTCAATAACAGATCACAAAAAGTATATGTGCTACAGATTCAAGTGAATGCCTTGGCTGTCAAGAAACAAATTACAAACAGAAGAAAAAATAATTGTTCCAGCTATCATTACAGGCTGTAAATAGCTGATGTAGTTCTACTTTAAAGATGTGTGATCTTCTACATTGGTAGACTTTTTCAATGCATAATTGACCTTGAGATGGAGAATAACCTCACAGCAGAGTGGCTTTTCTTTTAGGAAACAATGAGTACAGATATTAGAGGATGTGCCTGTTGTCAATGATCATTGCTGAAATCTGCCTATACCACACTGGGACAATCAATTTTGTAAATGATTGCAATAATCAAGGAAATTGCCTAATTTATAAATCCTGGCATACAGCATTTTAATGGATTTCTACATTTTAATGCTGATGTTTTCAAAGCCAAATGAATTGTTGTCCAAGCTGTCACTACACAAAATGATAAAAACATTCAGTCTTGTGGGTAACTACATCTCATGGATATTTAGACCATCAGGTACATAATCACTCATTAGTGAAACCTGTGATAGTTTCCAGTAAAAAGCCAATGGCAAAAAAAGCCACATTTTCATTATGAAAAAGCCTTCTGGGAACTGAGGACTAAAAACTGGTGAGAATTACTGAAATAAGACACTAAAAAACTTCCTAGCATCCTTTGTCCAGGTAAGACAGCCTACTGTTTTACCCCTGCACCTTTTTTTCCATCGGTAAAAAAAAGAGTAATTTTATTTCTATAAGTAAAAGGCTGGTCTAACTTTTTGACCATGGATTCTGTCAGCACAGACATTGCTCAAACGGAAGGAGAACAAAAGCAGGACATGCTGCCACGGTTATGGCTGGTGGGTAATTCTACCTAAACCACCCTCCAACTCACTCTCTGCCCTCAAGCTGGTTCTGCAGACGTAGTCATACGTGGATTGCTATTCTCAGTTAAACCCTAAGCAATTGATTTCAGCCAATAGTGGGCTGGCAGTGCTTTACTTACTGCTCAATCTCACTAACCTGACATTTATGGTGTACTGATTGGCCTATGTCAGTGGTGGTGGTTGTAAATTCACTTTGAAAAGCTTTGTGTTAACAGCCTTCAACCAGGCTCCGAGACGAGTATGAGCAGGCAAGCTGACACTTGCTCGACCTCCTGCCCTTATTACAGTGAGTAAATCAGGCTTTGAGCCATTAGGCTGGAGCCCGAGGCCTACGCAAAAAGGATTGACATGACTAAAGGTCAACCTCTGTCACACATGTGTAACAATTTGGATAATGGAATTCTGTAACTTATCTGGAAAAGGTGCCAAATGTGTGGAGGGAAGGTATAGCCTGGGCTGAATTTTCCAGCTTTTATGTTTACCGATTACTTAAAAGTCTGCACTTTAAAGTCCATGTCCATTTGCTACCACGGAATCTGGGGGACCAACACGCCTAGAGCAGTGACTGAGGCAGTTCTGCAGAACACTGAGTATCATCACCACCTGGAAAGGCACATAGCACTGCTTCGCTTTGTCAAATCTGTCATAAACACATTATGGGCATCAGGCACACAACACACTTTGGATATTTGTATAGGTCATTTAAGTACTGCCTTTATTTACCAATTCTGAATCAAAAGTCAGTAGAAAGAATTAACTGTTAATGGTATCTTAATTTAATTGCAATTGCAGGCCTTACAAACTAGCCTCATCCAATAGTAGAAATTACCTTTATAATTAATTAAATAAAAAGTTCAAATGTTTCTATAACACTGGTGCCTAGTCAGCAATGCAGAAAGGTAGTGGTCAAATAAGGATGGAATTGAGCTTTTATATTTATTTGTGTTCCCCTTCATTATTTTTGCATATTACATAATGAAATCTCCAAGGTGAGATTATGTGCCATGGAAAAACAGATAGTCCCTGCATGATCTAGCAATTTAGAAAATATTTTTTTTCTGGGAATAGTGTGTGTCCAGACGCATGCATGTTCCATGCAGTCCACGGAATTACTGTTTTCAGTAACACTGTTAAAATTCTGGGGCTGTATCCAACTCTAAACACCAAAGTTTATTCCAAACTTCACTTTGTTCAATAGGAAGAGAATCTGTCTCCATGCCAAATTCAATTTATTTTGTAGCACGTGTGCTTAGGCTTATTTATCTGCTCAGGCATAAAATAGTGTAGATGGAAAGAACATACCAAAGACATGGAGATACATGGAGATATATGAAGATAATGCATGAGAAAGTCTTGTAAAAGTCACAAGTCTTCTACAAGAAACACCAAGGTTTAGTTTAGCTTTTCTAATAACAAGAATTATAAAGTACCTTCCACACTTGGGATCACAGTAACTTTTGATGGACCTTAAGAAAGGAATTTTTAACTTACAGAAGTTACCTGCAAAAATGGGTTGGTAGGTGATAGAGAAATACTAATGATAGATGGCTGCTTTGTAGATGCTTAGGGCAGTTTTCTTCTAAGGTACACAAATGAAGGAAGCTGTGGCACTGAATGTTTTCTTACTGAGCTTACAGCTTAGCATGTTACTGACCACAACATCAGCAATATTTTCCCACAGTACAGGAACGTAAAATCCATGTAAAAATAAAAACTATTGGGCTTTTTCAATGGAAAATAAATGCAAGGGTCATACATCACACAAAACCCTCAGAAATGGCAAAACAAGAAAATAACAGAATGGCACCAGCTGTTACTCTGAATAATTTAAGATACAATAGTAAAGTAACTAAGGAGGTTTTTCAAGACAAAATTACTTGAATTTTAGGAACATGACAAATTTAAAACAGAGCTGACAAGCAGTCTGGAATACTAGACGACAGATTGCTGAGAAACATAATTTTCACTTTAATAGAACGACAGCATGCACATAATTCTATCCCCCAGTGCTTTTCTGTAACAGCAAAATTAGTCCAAAACTGCAGCCTCGAGAATCTGAATACAAATCTATCACCATAACTGGAATGAGTGCTTCATTTGAAGGGTGAGGATTCTCTGTGCATATTAATTTGTTCAGAAATGTCCAGTATAGCTGCATGGGCCCTGGCCAGCATGCATCCCAGCAAAATGCTTTTCTTGGTCCAGATGAAGGCAAAGCCAATGTTTTCTTTTACTGCAGTTGAGATGCAAGAAGGCCAATAAGTACCCATATGGTACTTTATTAAGATGACATCCACACTTTCTTATGCCAGCTCATTCGGCGGGCGGGGAGGGGAAAGGAAGCAGGGGAAGAGGGGGAGTTTTTTAGGGGGAAAATAAATTACACAGGTTTAGCATATTGTATTTACTAATGAACACCCTGAAACATATATATTTTTTTAATATTTATGTTTAATATTTATGTTTATGTTTATGTTTATGTTTATGCTTATGTTTATACATAAAATTTTTCTCATCCCTGAAAAAAAATGTTGCATAAGATGAAGCATTACTTCCAAAAATGCTAAATTTCGATTGAGTAAAGTTGAAATGAAGTGAAATACTATATTAGACATTCTTCAGCTATTGCAAGAAAAGAAAATAACTATTTGACCTCTCATGGAGGAAAAAAAAAGAGACTGCAAACTCTTTATCAGGCACATGAAGAACAGGAAACTATAAGACTGTATCCTTTGATACGTCTGTCAGTAGAAGTTTTTTCATCTAAGCTGCATTTGCAGGGAAAAGATCATTTACAAATTAGCTGTTTCCAGAATTCACAGTTTAAAGTTTGGAGACTGAAAAACTTTGACTACTAAAACGAATATGCCTTTTAAACTTCTGTGTTTTATTCTAATAGAAATTAAGTGTGTATCATATACATTCCTTAAGTCTACTCTTATTAAATTTTGATGTTAAACAGAAAGGGGAAACCATGTGCAACTAGATTAATTTATCTCCAGGGAGTAAGGACACATTAATAATTGAGATAATGTTTTCATATATGTTGGAATCAAGTGTGCCTTTCCACTTCTTTATTAGAAAACACATTAGCGGAAAATTATCTCATTCTCATCAGTAAGACCTAATTGCTTAGAAAGTCTCTGTTTTCTTTGCAATAACAAAAGGATTATTCTCTTTACTTCAAAATAAAAAAAGGGATCAGAAATATTATCAAGCACTGCTGGAATAAATGCCTGTATGACCAAAGAGAGTGTTTACTTAATACACCCAGTCCTGTTTTTGTTTTAAACAAATCAGAGTTTATTGTATTTTCATAAAATACAAGCAAACTCTAGTTATAGAAGTGGGCCAAAGGGGAAGAAAAAAAGCACTACAACTGAAAATGACTAATATTTTTGGCTTTCTGAAAGACTGATCTTTCTGTAAGTTATAAAAAATTATCTTGGCTGATTGTGAGAGAACTCTATAATTTCCCATGAACACCCATAGGTGTCAAGGCCTGTTGTGAGGTAATGGAATGGTATGTAATTTACTCTGAGTCGTTGTACATTATGCTGTGTGGATTACATACAAAGCAAACATCGAGTGCATGGTGGGAACACTTGTGCAGACAGACTGAAGCATATTTCCATAGCATTGAACCATACATCAAATGCAGTGCTTCTGATGTTTCCCACAACAAAGAGTATAAAAAAAAAAAAAGAGCCACCAAAACAATAACTATGCTTAAAAGTATTTGCAATAGCCCTTCTATTTGTCTGGTGTACACTGAAAACAAAGAACTGTAAACTAAAAAAAATATTTATCAACTTTACAGTGTTGAGAGTAAAATATTAAAATGCTATTTGCGATAATAAAAGAGTGAAGTTCTCTCCATAAGGTCCATCAAGACCTAATGCTGAACAGCTGATTTTTAGACAGACTTGCATTTGCAGCTGTCTGGAAAATATTGGCGGAAGAGAATTTACTGAAGTTACAACTTTATAAAGGGACTGTGATGAGGCATTTCTTTATCGTTTACAGTGATTTAATCCACACTCCTATATCATGTAGACTAAATGAATACAAACTATTCAGATATACACTTTCATTTGCTTTTATTTATTTTCATAGACCAAGTTTTGTAACATCACACACACTTCCTGATTACTTTCTTTTACTATATTTTTCTTTATTAAACATTGGTTTTCTGATAAATAAAGCATGCCAAATTGAATGACAAAGCAAATGAGAAACAACAAAATTTTAGCTGGAGCTCGGAGTATGTGTCTCTTTGATAACAGTTTTTGTCATTAACAGAAATAATTCAAGACCATGAGCTGCGCAGCAACACATTAATATTAAATTAAATTTAATTCCTATTTTTAAGATAATTCAATTAAAATATCACTCATTTTGCTAGACAACAGGAAATCTGTGTTGTGTGTTAAGAGCACAAGAGTAATCCCACACAAAAACTCAGCTGACAACCACTGATGGACTGAATCTGGCACAAAATATAGTACTGGGTTTTTATTTTTTCCTTAATATCTTTCTGGTTTTTGCTTTTAATTTTTTTTTTTAAAAGCCCTAGCTTCTTTCATTGCTTCAAATTGTTTTAAGTTAACCTGAAATATGACCAAAAATTCTCACTTACTTAAAAAGATATTGTCAAGATTTGCAACTAGCATAAAACTAATTCATAATTTTTAAAAAAAAGTAATTGATAATGTAAATATTTATGGAAAAAATATCTGACTCTATTTGTTTTCTCTAAATTTCAGTATTTTATGTAATTTGTGGATCTGGCAATCTCATTTTACAATTATATATTCTGTTAATTAGAATAGTCTAGACCATATTACCCTTCTTAACAATTAGAGCCTTCAACATCATTATGAAGTGTCACATAAAAAATGTTTGATTAGTAACATATCCCAAAATACTCTCATTACAATCACTGGGCTTTGGTAGGAACAGATTTAAATCCAAATTATCAATATCTGCTACGTAAGAAAAATTCCATCTCCACTGGAGGCAGCAGCAAAACTCCCAATCATTGCAATTTATCCAGTCCTACTGATCACATTCAGGTGTGTTTTGAGACTGATCTTTTTAATGTGAAAATCTCCTTCTTGCCACAATTACTTTTTGCATAAATACCTTGAGACAAAGACCCTGATGTATTATTTATTATTTGTTTGCATGTAGGAAAAGCACAGGAGCTCCGACTCTTCCACACCCCCAAATATCTTTCAAAGATCCATTCACTTTCACTGTACACACACTGAAGACAGCAGAAACACTATTTGCATCTTCATGGATTCCTTATATTCTGAAGACTTGGATTTGATCTGGATGAGCAAATACCACCCTCAGATCTATGGGCATATTTCTACTGACTGCCTGTAGCACTTAGTCTCGAGTCAAGCAGGGATTGCAGCTACAGAGGATGACACAGAACTAAAAAATTACTCCTTCCAGTACAAACCAAAGAAGAAATGAATGGCAAAATACTAGGAAGAGAGTAAGATGTTTCCAACACACAGGGATTATAGGTTTTCCCTTAGAGATATCACTGTTACCCTCTCTAAGACAGTGACAAATAATTAAAAAAAAAAATCTTGAGGTGTCTGAAAGTGGCTTTCACATAAAAGTACTGGAAACATTGTTAGGGGAATGCACAGTTGGTGCAGGACCAGAGCTGAACTAAACTGAATAAGCACTAACTCCTTCACTGCGCAAAGAGCCAGGCTGCAGAGTAGGGTCCTGTGGTCATTTCAGCAGCTTTTTTGGACTGGCTGGGGCCACAGCGATGGTGCAGCACTCCATCTCAACCCACATGTGCTACTCTAAAGTGATACTGCAAGTGCTGTGACCTGAGAGCTCCATCAGCTCTTGTAACTCAGGTCAAAATGTAGAAAGTACCGGGTGTTGTAAAAGCTTCAGCCTTCTCTAGTCAAGTCTCTCTACCCCACATTACAGCACCTGCAAAAGTCAGCTCTTCTTCTGCAAACAAATTGGAGCTCTGTGGTGTCCACTGGTCTCCTGGCTACTTTTGGTGCAGCAAGTCTTTTGCTTGCACTGGCTACCTTTTCAAACCTGCTAGCTCAGTTTATTTGAATTCTGGGTTTGTTTGCTTATTTTCATGGCTAGTTACGGTACTAGTACTGTATACAACTACACATTTACTTCAAAATGATCAAATTTGACACAGAAGGAAAGATGATAACTTACTTCCCAGAGATGCTGAGTGTTCCTGATGGCACCTGCTTGAATCTTCTCTGGCAAGAGCAAAATTCCTTGGAAGGGCCCAATCCAGGTGCCCTGCTGGATCCGTTGTGCCGCGCAAATGCCATAGGCCAGGCCAGGCACTGTGCTGGTGCACAGACACACTTCCCGGGGCAGGTCCCGGAGCCACTCCGGGATCTCAGGCGGAGGGGCCGCCGCGGCCACGCTGCTGGTGCCCACCAGCCGGCGCAGGGAGTGCAGGGGCCCATGCATGGGGCACTCGCCGTTGCGGTTATCAGCACACATGTCACACCCTGAGGGACAAAGAGGGAAAAACACTATCAGTACGGTGCTGCTGGCCACCACCATCACCACTGCCACAGGCCACATCACACAGATTCCTCCGCTTTTCCTGTCATCTCATGGCAGTCCAGCACTCCTGCACACCGTGCTCTTTGTGTGTTGCTCAGGCTGGTTTCTCAAATCTTAGCAAAGCCCTAAAGAAGAAATTCCAAAGGCTGAGCAAAAATCCTGCAGACAATTTGCAAGCCTGGTGTATTCACAAACCTGCCAAGACTCATTTACTTTAACAATATTTTTTAAGATGAATTTTTTGACTAATATAAATAGCCTAGTTAAACCATCCCAGTGTGTTTCAGTAAGACATTTTAAAACACAGTCATAGCGCCTTACAAGTCCCTCTCAATTGCCTTACCACAGCTCAGCCCAAGGGCTTAATTGGAACAAGATTTAATTTAATCCTTATTTTCAATGAACATTCACTCTGCTTTTTACATTAACATGTGTGTGCATGCCTGTCTGTTTGGAAAATAAAATAAATAAACCAGAACCTCATGAATGACAAATTGGAGCCTGCATGCACATTTACTTTCCTAAAGACAAATCTAATCTTAAAATTGAAATTATGTAGCAAATATTACTGGTTCCTAGCACATATTTGAATTTTTTTTTATTGAATGAGAACTCATGCTCTTTGCCTATTACATGTAACTCAAGCTAGGTAAAAAAACAAAACAGCATGTATGGGTATGTGAGCAATTCCTGTGAAAAAGATCAGTTTTTAAAAATGTTGATTTCCCTAACTGTCATTAATAACGGATGATGTGTCTCTATTTTGGGAAGATCCTACCATGACTTTTCTGACCAAAGAAAATTTTGGTGAAATGTTTCCACTGCATGCTATTCCACACACCACGAATGTACATCTTCCAGGAAAATGTTTCCTGTTCAAGAAATTAATTTCTCTGAAGATATGCTGAGTTAACATAACAATGAATCTCTTGAAATAAGTTACCATCTTCTTCACATTTCATTTTTGTAGCACAGTAAAGGTTTTCATATAAATTTAATCCAGAAATATAAAGAAAAAACCAATAATTATGGCATAGTACTCTGGTAGCAAATCCTACGTCTTTCCCCTAATAATTTTATTTACCACTCCTTATAGAAACAGAGCACAGCATTCACTACAGAAGTAGGAGTTTCTTGGTGTATGCCACAGATTCAGACTTGCTAGGTTGCCTGTAACCACAGTTTCAATTCTCAGGGGGCCTGACTCAGATGCTCTTCTTTCCAAAGTGGATGTACTGTGTATTAAGTAGGCCTCTTTCCTACAGATCCTTCAAAGGAAAACCCTCCCCTCATTTCAGCAAAAGCTGCTAAAGGATAATAAAAGATGCATCTTCAAATTATGGCTTCTGTGTGTATTCTCCAGTTTTAGACGCCCTACATAAACATTATTTCCTGTCATCCTCTTTCAGATTTTACCATAAAAAAGTGGTGCATTCAGCAACATGGAAATATTAGTAAGTTACATGCAGAAGCCAATTTCCCTCAAAATCATTGCACCTTTGGGTCTTGGAGAAAACGCATGTCTCCACCCGGTGCTCGTCTGTCCGGGTTCCCTGCCCGCAGCATCGGTGACAGATCTTAGCAGAAAGCAAGAAGACAAGCCCTGAGTTGTGCATTAGTCTGGCGGGTGCCCCTGCAGAAGGGCTGCGCACGAAACTGGCTCCAAGCCATCCATCCCTGACAGGTCCGCGCAGGAGACGGGAGGGAGAGGAGCGCCGGCCGGCACGGCAGGAGCAAGACCCCCCACGG
>NW_008236932.1:1622978-1626159 GCF_000691975.1 Corvus brachyrhynchos | reverse complement strand
GCAGGACAAAGCCACCTAGTGGCGACCGCGCTTACGTCGGCAGGAGCACGACTTTGGCGGGAGGATGCAATTTCGCCTTGCCCTAAGGACGTAATAATCCCTGCCGCAAAACGACTTCTGTCGGGCTAAACCGCAACTGCAGAGCGGGTTTGCTCCTCAACCGCATCAGTTAGAGGTGGATGGAGGATGGGGTTTGCAGGACTCCGGGGAAGACATTCCTGGCGAGTCCCAAGAGAAGATTGTCATGCAACAGATATTCCTACAACCGTTCTGAGGCATGATGAATAAAAGGCCTCAAGTATATGCTGGGGGGTGGGGGCAGGGGGAGGATTTCTTGGAGATTTTTTGTTATTATTTCCACAGCTAATTTGGAAAGTGAGGTATTACCACAGCATCTTTTCTTCCCTTTCCTCTTCAAAACCAGTCAAGAAATCCTGTGGTTTTGGCATACCCAAAGATGTTAGGGGCAGCACTGTGGTTTGGCACTGGAGGTCACATAGGAACGGATCTCAAACAGGAAAAGGGAAGAAAAAACCCCAAACAACAAAAAAACAAACCCACAATCCAAAACAATTTGGCAAGTGATACACTCTAAACAGATTATGGCTGAACTCTATGATCTACAGTTGGACTTGATGACTTCACAGATACTTTCCAACACAAATTGTTCTATGATTCTATAAAATCTGGCATCTACCCATGCAAGTTAGAAAGAAAACCTCTTACAGGAAAATAGAGGGCTTAAAGAAATGATGTCTAACCATGACGTCAATTAGCACCCAGAGTAGACCCTTGAATTCTACCTGTTTGCACTGCTTTAGGGTTTTCTAGATGTGCAACTCTCCTCACAACTAGCTGATTACAATGGCTTTCTTAGAGGAACTGTATCTCTGGAGAAATTTACATTAAACATGCTAAAGTATCTTCATTACTCCAGTCAGACAATTTCAGTGACAAGTTCCAGCATCCTGCCACCGGACATATATAACTTTTCATGCACAAAAATCTGAGTTCATGCCTAGAACAAGAATTTCTTAACTTCATCCTGACAATATGTGTGCATGAGTGTGGGTTAAACATTTTATTTCTACATTTCCAAGAAAAAGAAACGAAGAAATTGACAAGGAGTATAAACAAACCCTGTGTCACTGTCATTTACTCTTACAGAAAGTCACACATGGTGATATTTATTTTCCGCTGTCCAAAAACAGTGGTAATGTCTTAATGCTTGGCAGTCACAGTATCTGATCCCCTGCTGTGTTCCTTTCCCTTTGTCCTGCCAAAGCTGAAAATTTGGAAAATGGAACATCTTCTGAAACTGTGTTGGCTAATGGCTTGTTGATGAGAAGGGAGGAATCTGTCTTTAATATTAAGCAGTACTGAAATTCTTCTTAGTTTCATGCTTTATACATTTAACTTTAGTTGTTACATAATTGTACAAATAAAATCTTAAAAAATTCTCATAAATGTTATAAGGAGTGGAAGCCATCCTAGGTATATTTTACCATGGCTGGAGTAAAAATCTACTGAGCATCTTTTGCTCTTCTGTGACTAACTTTCATGTAATACGTGGAAGCATCCATTTAAGGACCATCACTTTAAGCAGTGGATTCCTTTGCCTCAGAGGACAATGGAAGGATTTCCTTCATATGAGATTGGGAAACTGCAAGACTTGCACGCTATCCCGCCTCACAGCAGGATCAACAGCATAATCTTCATGTGTACTGCAGAGTACAATGTGACACACTGCACCAATGTGCCTAATAAGACATGGAAAAGGAGCGGGGGCTTGAGAGGGAGTGTTGTCCAGTGAAATCACTGGAGTCTCCAAACTGGATGGTGACCATTATGACCCATGCTGGTGTGGGGAGTTCACGTGAAAGTGATGCTTGTACAAGTGTGAAATTTCCAGAGGATGACCACACAGGGCAACAAGGAGAGACACACTGTGCCCTTCCTCCAGTTTGGCCTCCAAGAGGAGCTGTGTGTGAGTACAGGCCTTCTCCAAGGACAGCTGAAATGGATACTTCCACTGTCTGTAACAGCATCAGTCAAGTCCCCAGTCAAGTAAAGAAGAAGCAAGGAATGTGAGAAAATTGGAGGACTTGCTGAAAATGGAAAAAAAAAGGAGGACTGCAGCCAGGGCAGAGCATGTCCTGATAAAATCCAGAGATCTAGAAGGCAAAGTCATTGGGAATACTCCATTGCAGGCCCAGATACAGCCAAACACCTTGGAAGGAGATCAGTTTCTTACTTTATACCTTCTTATTCTGAAGATAAGGAGGATTAGGGAAAGGAAGATGCAAGGAAAAGAAAATTAAAGGATTTCCTAGTGGAGCTGTTTGGCAAGGTTCTTATGGAAGGACTGCAATATGTTACTGTTTATGTGCCTCCATCAAAATGAACATAGTGTAATGCCAGTACCATAACTCCATGTGAGTACACTTAAAAGTACTAAACGTAAGCAAAAGGACATATCATTGCCCCCAAAATGTAATTTTAAACACTCACCAACATAAATAACACTACTACTGTATGCTTTAAAGCAAATCTGAAAGGAAAATGCTTTTGTCAGTTAAAACTACGGTTTAGCACGGTGTTTTTACCAGCACACCAGCTGTAACAATAAATGAAAGAAATATATTTTTTCCTTAGCAATAATATGCTTCAAAGGTGCAGTTAGACTGGATACCTGCAGTTTGCTGGTATTAAAGAAGGGTGGCCTCTGACCCTCCGCTTCATAATTCACCTCAAGCATGCAGGTATCCAGTGTAAGTGGCCATCATTTCACATGGTATTACTCACTTGCAAGTATAAATCACTACGGCTGGCCCTGCATCCCTGTCTGGGCCCGGGTACCCAGCTAAGCAGGAGGGAGGGCTGGAAGAGGCAGTACTCTTTCGTTTCCTGAGGACTGGAGCTTTCCAGAGAAGTACGGTCTCCCTTAATACTTCAGTTTCCTCATCGATGAGCTGGTATTCCTTTTGCCGAATTATTGGCAGCTTCTTGCAGACTGCCTGACTGGAGGCAGACCTTTGTGGGGACGAAACACAGATGCTCTTTCCCGTCGGGTGCCCTGCATTTATTTAGTTATTTAGTTATTTATTCTAAATACTCGTTGCAGAGAGCGGGACCAAGCTCAGCCCGCTGACCCACGGCCGTCACCGCGTTCCGGACGCCC
>NW_008236932.1:1618971-1620825 GCF_000691975.1 Corvus brachyrhynchos | reverse complement strand
CCTGCCCGTCCTTCCGACGGCGACGGCTGCCCTGTCACAGCCGGACGCGATTCACAAGCGTCCTTCCCTCAATCGACGCGTTTGTCTTCCCGAATCCACCTTTAATATCGCAGTCGGGAAGAAATTATTCAGGCTTCGCCTGCGACTCTGCGGGGTGCTATTATTCCACTCACTCCTTAAAAATGTTTCCCCCCTAAACCGCTTTTTAATATTCCTTTCTCCTTTTAAAACCTTTACCCTTTAGATTTACAGAGCGGCCCCGAGCAGCAAAACATGTATTGTCTGAACGGTTCGGTTGTGGATTAGAAGTGCATTTCGGATTCCACTTTCTGCATGTAATTTATAACGTCACGTTTTCTTCGCCCAAGAATACAAAATACTTGAACAGGTTTCACTACAGGGTAAAACCAAGCATGAGGAAGTCTCTCAAAATAAAGTCGACGTCCAGTATAGAAGATATGCAACGTTAAGAAGGCGGGAAAATCTCCACCAAACTCCGACTCAACTTTCCTCTCGCACATATGCACAGCGCTTAAGACTATGCTAGCATCCACGCAGTTTAATTAATACACGACAGAGTGTCATGGAAACTTTCAAAACAAGCTCCACATCTGAAATTAAATTAAACGAACCTGCGTTTTTCTTGGGTGTGTGTTTAAGGATTGCTGGTTTGGGGTATCGTTTGTCTGTTCAACAGCCTTCCTTAAATAGACATTTGGGGAGTGGTGGTTGAGAAGAACAACAAAAATAAAGAGTTTTTTAAAAACTTAGGATAAAAGAGTGTTTGAAACAATAATAATTAAAAAAAAAGTGCACGCGCTGAAGCCATGTGTTTTAACAGGGACAGATCCGTGTGCTCTGAATGTTAGTTATAAAACTGATAAACTAATAGGAGTTCATATAGTTCTTTTCACCCCGTGAATTTCCTCGGTGGGGTCGTATTGATAGATACAGGAAAAAAGGACAGACAGAACCAGTTGCTGAAATTACAAACCTCTCATTCATACAGATGTTTAATAATAGGGGCGCCCCCTCCTCCCCCCCCAAAAAAACCCTCCCAACTGTGTAATTGGCAACAGCAGTATTAAACTCTTTCTTACCACCAAGTCCTAAATTAATTCTGACACTCAAGCAGACTTTTAGTCTAGAAAATCAGCTTTTCTCTCTAAATTACCATGTCCTGCTTTTCCGTAGGGGTGAAAACTAAAACCAGCTAGGTGTTAACGAGGTCTGAAAGGAAACGATACTCCGAGATAAGGAAGAGGAAAACTTTGCCCTAGACCATCTGATGAAAACTGCAACTTTTACCCTTCCCAGCTCGGAGGAGTAATTGATTTCTGGGTATTCAGCGAAGCCCGGACTTTCCAGGCAGGAATGGAATGGGACACACAAGACGAGAAAGGACCAGCTTTGTAGCTAGCTGCCCTGAACCATTGCTGAATCCTTTCTTCTAAGCAAAGCTCCGAAAGAAATCTACCCCCACCACAGCCTTTCCGGTGAAGCATGCCTTCCAGGGAAGGACCCGGTTTTCAGATGAGAAAAACTGCTACTGAAGGGTTGCCGCCCGTCCCCTGAAAGCACTGGTAAAAACACAAAAACTAAAGGGAGGGAAGGGCAAGATTGAGGATGCTCCTCGTGGAGGGAGAGCGGCAGGCACCAACTGCGGTCCCCAGCCTGGAGAGTCCCCGGGCTGGCCCCGTGCGGGGAGAAGCGGAGGGTGAGGGGTGGAAGACTGCGAGAAGGGGCACGATACGTACGGTTGTTGGGGTCGCTGGTGTGCTGGTTCAGGGGGATGATCTCCATGCGCTGCTGCCCGTACAGGTAGTAGTCCAGCTCCTCGGCCGTGCATCGGTA
>NW_008236932.1:1615674-1617459 GCF_000691975.1 Corvus brachyrhynchos | reverse complement strand
GCACAATCGCCCCGGAAAGAGCTGGGCTTTTGGCTTTTATTCTGACGGGAGGGGAGCGATGGCCCGGCGCCCTCCCGAGAGGGATCCGCGCCGCTGCGTCGACCCCAGTGCCGAGCTGCGGGAGCTCCCGGGCCCGCCGGCCCAAGAGCCTTGCACCCAGCCAGCGTCCCGTTAGCTCTGCTATTGCCTCACTTGCTTTTTACCCCTCGGGGGTTAGAGTGGATTTTAGACACCTTCCCGACCTGTCCTCATACTGTCTCAGCTAGTTTACTCAACATGTCTGCTGGGATGACATGCCTCCCTTTCCCCTCGGCTACCTGAGACCAGTCCTAGCACAGCTGAGGGAACCCACCGCCCCAGAGTTTCTCCTTCCTCAGACCTTGCACCCTCGAGCACCACTAGGATGCCTCACTCCTGCTCTTTGTACTAGGTTACAGCGCAGTGCAATAAGTATGCCAGAGGGAGATGCAACCTGTGGTGAGAAACTCCTCATCTGTAGCGACTTTTCGTCCTCACTTTGCTTAGAAATTTGCGTTTCCCGCCCCGCTGCTCAGTTGTTGAGCTCACATATCAGTGAGTATTTAACAGGTTTGGGGCTGTTTTTCAGTTTCTTTCCTACACCTTATGAAAAAGCAGACAAGAAGTATAATCTCTTAGGTATATCGCACTTACATAGTATGCCTTGCGTTTAGGACAAAATACACAAACTGTTTATCTTACCAAAACATCTCTCTAGTGTCAGAAGAGCCCTCGTAGACAGGTGTTATGCTTACAATGAATGCACAATTGCATGCAAACATAAGTGTGAGCGTGTAAAATGTTTTCACCATTCTTCACACCCTATTTCTAGGTTTTTTTCTTTCCCACCCTTCATTCTCGCAGAGCCTGGGAAAGCTGCTGCTGTTTAGACTTCGTCTGTGTCTAAGGCAGAACATTTTAACACAAATTTGAACAGGGTTGGGGCAAAAAATGTTTTGACTGGCGTCATTTTGACAAGGTCATCCGTCATCTGCGCTACAGATTGATAACACCTAAATTAAAGGCAAACACGAGTAGGAACCCCCCCAAATGCCATTTCTAGGGGTTATAAAGTTGGGGATAAAAGCCTTCTTTAGGTCTTTGATCAATTCCATTGTGCAATATGTAATAATTTTCATCCCTCTAGCTCTAATAATCCTCTTTCTGAAGTTCTGCAGCGCTACCGCAGAGGGACAGAGGTGCGAGCTGGGAGTCTGTCCACACCGTCGCTGGCGGGCGCACAGCACAGTGTTGGGTACACTGACAGTGGGCGCACTTGGTTTTCTCTGTTTTCACTGCATTAATACAATGTCTCGTCCCTAGCCAGCTCCTTCCTGGTCAGGATTTTATTCCGCCCCATCCGATTCTTTCAACTTTTTTTTTTTTTTTTTTTTTTTAACATGCTCATCTGTGCTATGGGTTGTTTTCCTTACTGGACTTCTTTTGAAAATACTGAATTGCTTTTAGTGGTAGCAATCTCTAAGAATTCGTTTCGCTCTAGAAAACGTGATGAAGTAGAGGAAAGATCGTAACTAATGGACTTAAGTACATTGTCAGTACCCGCATTTGCTTCGAGTTGTTAACAGAAGTATTCCATGCGGGTTCATATTCAGGAGTACTTCAATCTGTTGGTTTTGGCATTTTTTTAACAGACAGAAAAGTAGCGCTTTGAGCGATCAAGGTGGCAGAAAAATGTGTAGAGGCTCCCTTGACACCTCGGGACCCTGCCGAACCGGAGGAAAGGAAGAAAGAAGGCTCGTCGGCTCC
>NW_008236932.1:1614146-1615322 GCF_000691975.1 Corvus brachyrhynchos | reverse complement strand
CCCTGAGCCTGAGCCTCCCCGGGGTGACTTTAGCCAGCCCTGACCTCTGGTCTCTCTTCCCCAGGCAGAGCGGTTTGTGCGCGTCCCTTCTATCTCTCCCGAGTTGGTCTATTTGTCACTATTTCTTCGGTTTGCTTTTGATGTGAGGTTTTTTTTTTAAAATAATTTTTAAAAATTATTTTATTTTTTACTCCTGGATGTAAAGATGAGAGGGAAAAAAGAAAGGAGGCTTTAACTACTGCCATCTCCTTCCTCTTCTCTCTGGCTTTTTCCATTATTTAGAGGACGAGTGCTGAAACAAATCACATTGACCGTTTAGAAGGCGATCAAACCTTTATAAAAATCCATCGCCTACGGATCGATTGGTGAATATTTGCTAGGAATTTGTTCAAAAGAAATAAATAAGGAGGGTAAGTGTATTAAATGCAAAGGGGGAACACGGTGGTGTTTTTCTTCATTGATTAATGACCTCTAAAATAAAACAAGTGGGAAGAGGAGCCAAGATCGATAAATTAACTACCCAAATTCATCATTTTCCCTGCGATTGGTTTTGTTTTGTTTTGTTTTTTCCTTTTAGGGTGTTTGGTTGGGGTTTTGTGTGGGGCTTTGTGGGGTTTTTTGGTTGGTTGCATTTTGTTCTGAAAACAACACGTATGAAGGATGCCCTTCTCTTTGGAAACTCGAAGGCTTTATTTTAGACTTGGGTTATAAAAGGGAACTAAACCCCTTTTAGAAAGGGATTGAATCGGGGACACCCTATCTGATTTCGTTTGACACACAATTAAAAAGTTTGCCTTTCATATTAATTAATTCTCCTGATCTGGGGAAGACAAATGGTCGGTTACCTCTGACAGGAGTCCGATAAAGGATTCAGCAGCTTTCCTTCTTGCCCTAGGCGTCTCCTCATTCCAGTTTTAAGGTCACGAGCGGCCGAGTTAATAATTCATTAATATAGACATTTATTCAGATGGGATTCACGGGGAATCGCTCTCCCCTACATCTCACCGTTCGGATTCCAGATCCTCTCGAAGAGAAGAAGAGGGGGAGGAGAAGGGCTGGAGGAAGGCTCTACACAATGACTCTACCCGGACCTATTTCTACACACGTGTTTAAAACGTGGTGCTCCCACCGCGAGCCTTGCCAGGGCTCAGGCGGGCGCCGCTCCCCAGGCCCCAG